>NC_064533.1:19579117-19879117 GCF_023856365.1 Brienomyrus brachyistius | reverse complement strand
AACTCCCAATATGTCCGTGGAACGTCCGAGCATCTGCTCGAAGTGGATCGCCCGCGTGGCGAGAGAAATTTGCCTGCTCATTGGAGCGGCTCCTTCCATCCTGGCGTGGGGGAAGCTCCAGAACAACACCTTTCTTTTTTTAACCTCACACCCCCCTACATGATCTTTCAGTTTCCTGTTGCTCCATTGCAAAGCCAGTCTATTTTAATTATTTAAAGCAACGTACATTTTTTTTGAGAATGAAGGGTCAGTCAGTCCCTGGAGCAACTGGAGGTTAAAAGCCTCCTTTAAGGGCCGAACGACGAAATCACTCGACTGATCGCGGGATTCCAACCCACAACATCCCCATCAGAAGCACAGTGTCTCAACCCAATGAGCCACACACGAGCGACCTTGGGATTCGAACCCACAACATCCCCATCAGAGGCACAGTGTCTCAACCCAATGAGCCACACACGAGCGACCTTGGGATTCGAACCCACAACATCCTCATCAGAAGCACAGTGTCTCAAACCAATGAGCCACACATGAGCGACCTTGGGATTTGAACCCACAACATCCCCATCAGAGGCACAGTGTCTCAACCCAATGAGCCACACACCACCACCACAGAGAATCCATGCTTTGCATCCTGTGTATATTAACAGGTGTTACCTGCACCCCCCAACTCGGCTAACCAAATATAAACATGGAGACAAGCTGGATTGATTTAATCCTGTGAGACAGATAGGCTAACAGAGAGATTAGATAATAATATTAATGCCAGTCACAGACCATCTGTTCCCTAATGCAATTTGCCTTCTGGGATGTAATCACATAATGTGCTTAGATCGAGCCCCTGTAATCCCAGTCAGGGATCTACCAGAAAATATCACACAAGCAGCCGCCCGTATTTATGACACATTTGATCCGAAATGTACAGGCAAAGTTATGCAGGTAATTAGGAGATGGCTATACATGTGTACATCTCCATCTGACCCTGTAAGATGCAGCCCGCAACTCTGTATATTGACTTAGAGTTTATAAAAAATTATATATTTCATAAAAACAACAGTATTGCTTAGGGGACAGTACAGGATGCTGGATGACCTTGGTATCAGTTTAGGAAGTATCCCACTGGTGGCAGGTTAAATGAAATAACTTTCCAACTGCACTTTTACACACTTCATTTTGTACATCTCATGATAGGATTTCTACAGATTAATGCGGTCAACCCAGTCTAAAAATAATAATCTATTCCAGGGAAAACTTCAAGTACCTAACATCTTAGACTAGAAGTTCCTGGTTCATCACACACCTGGTATATTCTGAATTCGTTCAGTAGGCAAATTTAAAAATAAAAGATGGTTTACAAAAATAAGCAGGTGTGTTAAATGTGTCGGCTTTAAATTAAGCCGGTGGTCCCAATGGAGCGTACACAAACATAAAAAAAATCAAGAACAAAAAAAAACAAGTGTGTGAAGTTATTACTTTAAAAATGCACTGTTCTGCGATGACCCTTGACGCTCTGATTGGTCACACTGGTAACATCGATTGGACCCCAGGCAAGCGGTGAAATCCCAGCTAGCCCAAACACAGCCCTGCTCCCATCACAAAAACAAATTGTTTCACGGTTCCTTTCCCGGACATCCTTGGAAATGACGAAGGAAATCCTCATCAGCTCAGCTGGACATTTGGATCCTTCACACGTCACTTGCCTCTCATTAGACAGGCACATTCTGAGACGACCCCGGGGTCCTCGGCCAACAGCAGGGCGAGCGGCAGTGCAAGATGTGATTTCATGTTGCGCTTCTGGAAGTGAACTTAGCTTTGACTTTGCAAAGGGAGCAAGTTACTTCTGCCACAGGAAACTCCCAGATTATGGACAATTAATCTTGAATTTAATCTCTTTGTCTTTCCTTTTTTTCTTTGAGGTTCACCCGACTTAAACAGGTGATGCGCAGCACCTGCTCTCTCTCGACAACAGCCAGAAAGATTAATTACAGAGCATTTCAGCTGAAACTGCAAGCAATGACCCTCCCATAGACACGAAAAGCTGGGATCCGAATCCCTTGTTGGTTTTTCGACTGGCTGCAAACAAATGTTGAAATACAAACTCAATTCACACGCTTCTTTTCCTTCAGAAGTGTATTTTGGCAAGTGATTCATGTTTCTGAACAAGGTCAGCCATTAACTATAAGCCACCGTTCAAAACAAGCCTCATTTCCTGTCCAGTCCATACTGTGATTGGTGGAAACAGGAAATAGATGCTTTATTTCTGAGCAAAAGCTGTTCATTCACCTCACTTTCCCTTCAGGAATGTGCCAGCCTTCATCCTCAGCCCACCAGACCCCCACCACCACTCACAGAGGGGGTTAAAACCAGTATAGGTATCATGTCTTACTCTTCATACACAGCAATTCAGCACCTGCCCGTTCCATTTTCGTTCTGTCTCTTTTTAATAACAAGGTGAAAATAGATCAATATCACAGGTATATAGCACCTTGTGCGGTTTACTTTATCACCTACTTTTGACTTATCCTGTTAAGGCAGCATTTTTTATCTGACCATCATCTGAAACTTGGAAATGAAGCTTAATTGCTGTTTAAGTTGCCCACACTTCACTAAATTATACAGGGATGATGACAAGGACTATAGAAAATACTCATCACTACGCCTACAGATGGCGTGAGTGCGAATTCAGTTAACTTGCATTTCTGTAGTGGGAAAACTATGAAGAAATTCACTGATCAGAACTGCTGAGTGTTGAGAATGACTTTTTATAGTATTATGGGATTTAAATCAGGCTACTAATGATATTTAAAGAAGATAATGATGTTCTTAATTAAAGCCTAATAAATCAGAGAATGGGGAACCGCATTCATAGGTTTCATGTAGTTATGGGGAGGGCACTTTTTCATCCATCCATCCATCCATCCATCCATCCATCTATCCATCCATCTCTAACAACTTATGCTGGTCAGGGACACTGGCCCATACATACATGTGATTTTAATATCTTAAAAGAAGAGTCTCTGCATATGTTATGTACCAGCGGATGTTACCATGTAGATCATGCATTTTTGGAAGATTATGAAATGTCAAGACAGGATTTAGGACCGTCTGCTGAAACTGCCGCTATAATCAATTGGTTAAGTCACGGCGAAGCATATTTAGACTAAAATTTATGTGAAGCTGGATCTGTCTCCATGACATTCCCTGTTATCTTTAAGATACAGTGTGCAGGGAGGCCTATCAATCAAAATGAACACCCCCCCCCCCCCTGCAGAAACCAGAAGCATGGAGGCTTATGCTTATTCATCTTTATGGTGACTTTGTAGCCAATCGGAAACAATCGAATCAACATCCATTGTGAAGATTTCATAAGACTGTCCAGTTATAAATTGGATGGGGGGGGGCGGTCAGAACCACATATGATGGAACAATGCCAACTGTTTGCACAGCGGAGAAATCTGTGTAATCCAGTCCACTCTGTTGTCATTGATCTCGCGTGTTGGTGTCTCGATGATGCACTGCATAGTGGAGACTCACTGATGAGCAAACTGCTAACTGATCAGGGGGAAGGTTGTTTAAAACAACAAAAGGGAAGCGTTACCTTTCAACAAGTTTCCTCAACGCCAAAACACAGCATCAACAGACAGGATCTCCTGTGATCAGTTTTCAACTAGATGCATTAATTGCAACAATACCGTATAGTAACCACGCACATTATAATGACCCCTTAGAGAACCTCCCAGCACCTTTATCTGTTACGCTGATTCACTTGTGTTAAGAGATACCAGCATATTAAAACATATACTAATTATTATGAAATTGCATTGGGTTTCCTTCACTGCTGTGAAATAACAGAGAGCTATTTTTAGTCGCATGCCATGTACCTGCAGAGATCGCTGCCGGCTCGCTATCAGTACTGTGACTTCCATGGTAATAACGACTGCTGTCGTTTGGGGCATCTGAGGCAACCTTATTCTGTCTCACAGAGGAAAGAGATACTCAAGCATGTGATGCGAAATATCCCCACAGACCTACCCGAGTATCCTGGATACAAAGCCATTTGCTTTATTCCTCTTAGTCCTGCATCCTGCAACATATGAAGTCAATTGACCTTTGATGTTATGTGGCTATATTTAGTTGTTACATTAATTGCCTATAAGCTGAAAAGGGCCACATTTTACCTGAGGTGCTCTAGCCTTTATGGATGTTGTGATGGTTACAGGAAGGTGGTCATGAAAGATAAGGCTTGAATACCCAGACAGGAAATGGAAGAAATGTTGAGGTATAAATTGCATGTGAAGGGCGACAATCTAGAGAGACTGCAAGCCTTAGTTTACATGTTTAAACAGCAGTGTTCTGTAGATAATTCCCAGAAGTTCTCCCACATACCTGAATTCCGGAACCTGATTCTGTTTCAGACCATAGAAGCCAGCTGATAGGGTGAGGAGCCACTGAGGAATGAAGGTCCCTTTGTCACACTCAAGGAAAGGTGCTGACCACTTGATCTCAGTTTTATCAAGGACATAGCTGTCTCCTCTCAAAGATACATCGGGAGACTTTATTTCTTGGCTCAAGACCCTCCGGTGGAGGTGGGGCTTGCGTCTGTCTCGGATCTCACTGAACCACTCTGTTTCCACGGTCTTGTTTCTCAGGCGATGGTGGGCCGTGGACGAGAGGTCTTGGAGAACAATACCACTCGCTGTTCTGGTAGCCTGGAGGAAGGTGTGGTGTCCCGGCAATGGCGGATCTTTGTTGAACGTGAGGACAGCCCGCTGAATTTTGTGATCCCCTTCCAGGATGCTGCGGACCAGCGCCCGGTACCACTCAGAGTCCCCCTGCAGGCTGTGCAGTCTTGACCTGTTGGCTTGCAGGATCACGTTCAAGAAGTTGGCGGCTTGTGCCACCGCGTCAAGCACACTGCGCAGGGACGAGTGTGGACTAGTGTATGCTGGACCGCGGAGACCGCTCAACTCATATCTTCTGGAACAGTTTGCGTGCCTCAACGTCGACGGATCTCCTGTGTGAAGGAAAGCCATGACCACCTTGGGCAGATCCTCCTCGATTTTCTGTAGGAAGGCAGATTGCTCCATTCCGGGTTTAAACAGACGAGGCAAATGATGAAGCTGTTCTTGGCTGTTAATAGGAGTGTTATAGATAAGCTGCTTTGCTCTGATCTCAGACTTCCTCTCATGGTCTGACCATTTATCATGCCTATAATTCGATCCGATAACAAATCCCACTCGCAAGAGTAACGAAAGCAGATAAACAGCCATACCTCTTCCCGTCTGGATTGAATAGGATATTTCAGTTTATACGCAAGAGCAAAGGGGTAAATGCTGGATTAATTAGCGCACCGGATCGCGTTCACCTGTGGATAAGTGAATCCAGACGTCTTTTCCCGTCGGCTCTTGAGTATATGGTAAAGATGGTCTCGGTTCCGCCAGGTTAAAAAACCCCTTTTCCAGTTACAGAGCGGGTCGAGCTTGTTTACGTTTGTATATTATTATAGCGGCGGGAAAATCATTTAGATCCGTACATGAAACTAGAGATCATTGCTCATAAGACATTAGTTTCCTGATGCCGTTCTCAGCTAGGGATCGCTTGACATAAAGCAGATCGACACCGGGCTTTTAAAAAAAATCCGATTACTGGGATGTACAGAGTCTCAGCTCACACTTCAGCGACAAACACACTCCGCCCTCCTCTGCCCATAACATGCAGTAACTAAACCCAACGGAGAGAGGTAGGAGCCACTTGCTCCCAGAGCCCGTCTCCTTCATTATCTTATAGGGTTTCCTAAACTACCCATGGTTCGTGTATGGTCGCTTTTTCTGTCAATCACCGGAGCTGGGGGGACGTTTGGTAGAGAGACCGAGGAGCTGTCCAGTGCTGAAAGCTGCGCGGGGAGGACGAGGAGGGGATGCCGGCACCTCTGGACGGGGAAATGCGGTGATCGGGAGAAAGCATCTGCAAAGCTCTTGAAGTCGAAATGTGAAAAAAACACCATCAGAGTTCGTATTTACCGACGCATTAAATAATGTCGGTGAAATGGGGAATACCCTTCAGATACAGATGAGGCAGCACAATCAAAAGAAAATACGGGGTATAATACAGAAATTCAGCTGCTGACCAAACATTGTTTCTCAATCTGTCGATTAATATTTTAATTTGATGTTAAGACAAGTGATAACGTGAACGCGTTTTTAAAATACAGGTAGGCAGAGATAAACGTTTACTTTAAATGTCTTAGTATATAGAATTTCTCTTAGACCCATATGGTAATGCAAATCACCATAAATCCACCATTTCGACGTCTTTTTCGATCGGTGAGTGCAAGATCAATTTTTGAAACTCAATTCTGTTTTGTACACACACAAGTAAAATGTGGTTATTATAAATCACTGCCTCAGATCTTATTTTGGTTTGATTAGAATTGCTGGCTTTAGTTGATTGATATCCTTGGAGAAAAGGTGGTTTATATTAATTTTGGGTTGATGCAAATTTAAAGGCATCCGTAGTAGGGTTGCCATGTGGTCTTGGAGCTTCTGCTAACTACGGCCGCTCACGCACACAGGGGGAGGATAACAGTCACCCACATCTTCCAAACACCAGCAATCCTTGATCTGAACCATTTAACAGTGCAGTGAGATGCAGGAGAAGGTCACAAAGATGTTGGATTTTGACTCTTTCTGTTGTGGTGGTAGGGTAGCACAAGCCATTTCCGGACAGAAGATTGCGAGCTCAAATCCCAGAGGAGCAGATTATGTTCTCTTGTTCTTTCAGTAAATACCCACAGGTATAAACACATAAACCATATTGTTTTTAGAATAGCTATTGCAAGTGGTTGTCATATGGTTTCCGGTAAGCACGTAATAGCACAGATACATGCCCTTAATGGAATTCCTGAACTTTCTAAGACTGGTCTCAGAACAGCAACAGAAGATAGACACTAAAAATCTAACAGGATTGGATGCCGCCAAACTGACCTGTCCAATAAAAACAGTCCCTTTCTGGTCATCTGATTGGCTGTAGGTCTAACAGCTGAGGAATTCAACCTAAGCATTGATCAACTGATTAAGGCAACAGTCTTCAACTGTGGGTATAAATAAAAGGTAGTGAACAATCCCAAACCATGGAAACATATTTAAGAGGTAGTTTATGGGTTTATCACACAGGCTTGTAGCCGGAAGGCCCTCAGTTCAGCAGCCAGGTGGCGCCATGTTGTATTATCACCAAGTCACACACTTAAGCTGAATGGCTTCATGGTTTATCAACTTGAATTTCTGCTTTAAAAAATGTCCTCGGATGCATTATTTCCTGTAGTCTGATTTAATTGGCTCAGAGCCAATTTTCAACAAATTAAGAAACATATTCAAAATAGTGCATTTGTTAAAAAAAAAAAATAGAAAAGATCTCTTGGTGGAACTGAAATATATATATAACTCATGGAAAATATCCTGATACCTAACAAGCCATGCCGGCTTGCATAACACAGAAAGTACAAAGTAATTTGTACCTTAACTCCGTTTAAAGTTTTGTATTATTTTTATGCAGGTGTTGAATTAATTGCCCACTGGCCTAAAGAGAAAATGTTCTTGGTATTATTACTGATCTGATACAGTTTGAACATTGTCTCTGACTTCCAATTAAATGATTCTAACCTGATAACAACTGTTTAATTAGGTGTTACATCACTAAAAAACACCACAAAAAACATAACAAGTGGGATTCATTGAACTCTGTCAATAGCAGCTGCTTTGATCGAGTTCCCAGGGATTATTCTGCCACATCCCATTGATTTAAACCATAGAGGGACTTATCAGAAAACCCAGCCTCTCTTGGACTAGAAGTTTGAAACCTTGTGTCACTACCCAGTTATCCGAATCAGCCATTTGTGGTGTGTGATTCTACAATAAAATAATTTGTGTATTCCTGCCCATAAGGGAGTGCAAAACATTTTTTCCTTCATATTTTTGTTTGAAATAATCATATTATGGTGAAACACGGTCTCTAGATCATCTAGCAGTGAAGAAACAGCAATTGCTTCAAGGGTATCAATAACAGTGAGAAATTACAACATAAATGTTACTAAATTCAATTAAAATAGCAATTTGGCGCAGTAGTATTGTTATATTTTCGTCGCTTTGAAGGACAAAGCATGACAGCTTGGGTGACTCTGTCTATTTGTGTGATAGGCGTCAGCTGGAGCCTGTTTTCACAGTGTGTTCTGGATAATGAATGGAGAAAAGGCTTCATGTCAGCTCAAAGCATAGGGTGCCATTAGTCTATTGTGCATTATTATTACCTTATTTTGAGTGCATTTAAAAGCCAAGACAATACACGTTAAAGAAGAAATTGGATTCGTTAAACGATCTCGCAAGGGTATTAACACAAAACAGCCTGCTTTGCTGATAGGATTTTTGCTCCAGTCCAAATCATATTCAAGTCGGGGAATGTGATGTTCTCAGGAATGAGAGAGAGGAGTGGTTTTAACTGTGGTGATTTAGATACTAAAATGTATCGCTCCGAATGTCCACTCCACAAGCAAATTGAAATCAGAACATTCTAGTAGCTATGGACGTTATAGCATGGCTTTGTATACAATAAGCTACGTCCATGTTGTTCTCCATTTAATGTGCCCTCCTCTGTGCTTAACCAGGTGCAATTAAAGGAGAACGTGGTCAGGATGCAATGTCAACCACGTAGGGCAGATGGACTGAATCATGGCACTGCTTTTCACTATCGGTGAGGAAGAGTCAGGGGACACATGGGCTAATTTTGTCAAAAATACCACTGATGTGTTTACAGGAAGTCCCGGTGGATTTGTTTACTTGGCAGGTTTTAGTGGAAATGATTCACCAAAGGCAGTCTGGGAAAAATCCCAAAGCGAGGGAGCAGCAGCGGGTAGTAAGTGACGATATGGGGCGCGCTTCCTGCCATTTTGTTAACGTGCACAATTTACAGAGTTTGTCCCCCGGTCCAGCTCATTTGAGGCCCTACAGGTAGCTGCTGAAGAGAGTGTAGCAGCCGGCCTACGTGGACAGAGGGGGTGGGCACCAGGGCTCGGGCTCATTATTTATTTAATGGGAAAAGAACCACCCCCCAGATGCTGGCTATCATTCTGCAAGTACCTCATTTCTGCACCCCCAGCTATAGGCGCCTATGGGTAGCACAAAAACACTAGCACTCTCTAGCCTTTAGCGCCGGTACAGAATAAGAATCAGAACCTTTTTATTCACCAAGTACAAAAAGGTACACTGGATTTGTTTTGGTGTAGGTGGTGGCATGACGTAAACAATTAAACAATTAATTCTCAACAAAAGTATAAAAAAACTACAAATTAAATAAAAGAAAAAATGATGAAGAAAAATGAATTCCAAACAATAAATAAACATGTAGATATATAAATGAAGTAAGACAACCAAATGTAGGGTACAAATAGTTTGGGATATGTGTAAATAAGCTTATAAAGAAGATCAGTGGTGAATAAACTGGATAATCACCAGCTTCCTCTCATCGGCTTCCTGTCCAGTGCTGTGAACAGTGAATTTCACGCCTCCACTGTTCTGTCCCTAATACTCAGCCGCTGTTAATCTGTGAAGTGCACCATTCAGTAACTAACTCCTCAGTTCTTACATATAGGTGAACTGTATTCAGCAGCAATCTCCAAGATTGTTTGTTGGTCATGTGGTGTGTACAAATATAACTTATGTGATTATTAGAACTCCAGTTCTCTGTGTGACATGCATTTCAATTTGTTCTCACTGAAGCCCTCCCCCACAACACCCCTAACCCCTCCCCCTGGACCACAGCAAACTTCACTGTCAAGTGTCACATGATCCTCTAGGCTCAACCCACAGGGCCTGTGAGGTAATTGGCTGCGATGCGCAAACAAACAGGCTTTCCCAGTTAAAATCAAAAGCTAGACAGCACCGGTATTAGCAGATCTGTTCAAGTTTCTCACTGAAGTGGACTCGGATAAAGGGGAAATATGAGAGAATCAGGTGCTGAAATCTGTCATCACCTGTCAGCTATCATCAGCCCTTTCGGTGTAGCACTGCAGAAATTGTTTCCTGAACCTTGTTTTTTAAAGCATATTAGAACAAAAAAGGTTCAAATGCGATCTCTCCACACAGTTAATTGTTTAATACACTTAGAAAAAAAGTATATTAAGTGATATTAATTTGCTCAAATCATCAAAATGCAGCCAAATACTAAAATATATTTTGTGGGACGTCTTCTATGTTTCCATGCTAAGCATAGTTAAAATAACCTACATTAGATATAAGAAATAATAATTAGTAAAAACAAATAGTAAGGACTTGTGAGTCTAAGCCGGGTAAGCAGTTAGAAGATGGATGGATGGATGGATGGATGGATGGGTTAATAGTAAAGAACTGGATTGAGGGGTGAGATTAATCTGCCCTTCCTAATATGAGTGCTTCTCACTAAGCTGTGGTCCAGGGGCACTGTAAAGGGTGGAAAGTTTGGATGATTCCAAGGGCCAAAGGAGTGACAGGGGCCTTGAAAAAGGTGGCATATAATTGGATTGGTTTGGTTTGGGAGTCAAATATGGTACCTTTCAGGGGACCCAAAATCTCTAGTGTCGCCCCTGCTATGGTCACTGTGAACTCTCTCAGAGGCTCTAGTCTTTCTCTGGCCCATTATGGGACAAAGACAGCCCCTGTTAAGGCTGCTAATGATGCACTGCTTCGGTGCTTCTTGACCTGAGTGCCATATTTAAAACCACAAGCTTGAGAGGCCCACAGAGAGCCAACGGAAGCATACTGTCTCACCCCATACATTTTAATCCATACAAATGAATGAAGCGAACCACTATGACCAAGGCAGGCATATTTTACTGGCTCTTGCACCCATGAGACAGAATCCACCCTTTGATGGGCACTCACCGTAACCACAGTACTGAAATGTCCCACACTGATGAATATCAGAACTGTGTTTATTTATTAATGTACGAAAAGGCTTGTTTGACAAAAGTGTTATAGCATGTAGGAGGTTCTATTAAACCTCGATAGCTGACTATTAAATTTAAATTGCATTTTAATAATGAGAGATTCTTTCTTGCTGTCGATGACGTACCAAGCATATTAAAGTTTCATTTTCAAAAGCCCCTCTTTCTAAAGATGTGTGTGAGCAGACAGCCTGGTTTCTCAAGTCTGAGAACTTTCTGGATAAAAAAAAATCTGGAAGGGGATTGAGCTATGGATTTCGGAAATGTTTTCTGGAACACTGATAATCTACTCAGGCCATTACACAGTGTGTAAGTTCAGTAGAACCACAAGCATCATCGTCGACATCTAAATGTGTGAATAAAACACAGGGCAGCATCCCAAGTGCCCCCCTCCCACCTGACAAGGAGGCAAAGCAAGAAGCTGAATTACTGTAATTAATCAGTCATACAAATAAAGCAACTATGTGCAATATAGGCATCACATTTATATTACAGTTTCCTGTGTGCTTAGCATTCTTCAGCCAAGATCAATGGAAAAGATGTGATACGTAGAGCAAAGAATTCTGTCATTAGCCAATTATAAGAGTCTTAAGACCGTGAGGGCATGTTGTAGGTGAGGAAATTACAGAGGTGTAGCATATGTGCGTTTGGGGGGGGGGGGGGATTTCTGACATAACAAAAGGCAACAAACAATCTTCACAGGATTTTCTGTTATTAGAGGTGGGAGACTTGTTCTTACATCTCTGTGGGCTGCTGAGGATCAATATTTATATGTGACAGAACAGGAAGAAAGGAGATTGTCTTTCGGGAGGAGATTATCCCAGGAGACTGTGGGAAGTGTGGGCAGAAACAGTTAACACAGCAAAATCAACGAGGCGTGCACCATTGAGGCAGATGGAATGAGCAGGAGCAAATTAAAAAATTAAAGTGAGCATTCCGGATTGACCACCAGTTTTCCATCATTCGTTTAATACTTTTGATTTTATTGACACATTACATTATTGACATATTTTATTGACGCATTATTATCCTAGACAATTTGAAGGGTATTTCGTCATATGGTATATAACCCCCCAGGTCAGTAAAATATTCCCAGGGGGACAATTTCAAGGGGGTCGTAAGGACCCCTGGTCGGTGAAATATACCACCAGGATTTGTTAGCTTGCCCGAGTATTTTCTTTGTAAAAGTAGCTCTTGCTTTAAAAAAGGTTGGACACCACTGGTATATACTGTTTGGGAGTAATGCAGTCTATGAGATATTTGAGGTATTTGTCTAAACTGCCTGTTTCCTCAAGTAATTCCTGTTTTTTGAGTTTATTAAACACTCCCATGATGTTTCCATGAGTTTATTATTTTTTAAATTATGAGCTTCAACTTCAACCCAGAAGTCATAGAGAAAATCCTAATTCAGAATGGATCTGTCACGATCACGCCGGAGATAAGCGGCGATCGTGCGGGTAAGGAGCAGGCAGGCAAGCGGGATACGGAAAAACGGGGTTTTAATAAGGATAAGCGGGTCAGGGAACACTGGACGGCAACAGACATCAGGAAACATCAATGACGGACAAGGGAAACTGGGGAGACCAGGACTTAAATACACAGGACTAATCAAAGTAACTAGACAAAGCTGGAGACGATCAGGGAAATACACGTGGGTAATCAGGGGGCGTGGCACACACGAGGAGCGGACGAGCCGGGTATGACAGAACCCCCCCCAAAGGCGCGCTTCTCCGGGCGCGCCAAGGAAGGGGGCGACGGACGGGACGAGGCAAAACAGGACCTGAAAAACAAAACCAGAAATCAACGAGGGACAGGGAACAAGACAGACAGGCAAAACTGACACAGAGGCAGAAGCCAGGACAAGACATGACACAGGACAGGAAAGGCAGACAGACAGACAAGAAACGGGGACATGGAGGGAACAGGCGGAACAAAAAGGCCAGGAGTGAACAGAGGGAACCCAGAAGGACGAGGAGCAGAGACGGGAGGAACAAAGCAAGGGGGAGCAAAAAACGAAGGGGCAGAGACAGGCGGGACAAAGGCAGGGGCGTAGGGAGACAAGGAGGAGGAAGGAAGGGGAGCCCGAGGGAGCCCCAGCGGGCGACGGGAGGCAGCCGGAGGGGCCGCAGGCGGCCGGGAGGCCGGAGCCGGAGGGGACCTCGGAGGGGCCGAGGAGGCAGGGCGAGGGACCCGCGGAGGGGCCAGGGAGGAAGCAGGAGGGAGCACCGGGGAAGGGGACGAGGGAGCAGGAGGGGCCCACGGCGAAGGCCCGGAGGAGGGGGGAGCCGCAGCAGGCGGCGACGTCCGGCGGAGGGTCGGAGGTAGGGGCCCCGCAGGCAACCGAGGAGCCGCCGTCGGGGAGCCCGCAGGCGACCGACCAGGCTCTGGAGAGGGGAGCGAGGCAAGGCGACGAGGCACCGGAGAGGGACCCGCAGGCGACAGCCGACCCGGAGGGCCAGGACCCGCAGGCGCCAACCGAGCCAGAGCGCAGGCGAGGGAGGGCGAGCCAGGGGGCAGGGCGGGCGGGACCCCAGCCCTGCGTCTGTGTCCCCTCCCTTTGCGGGACACAGACAGGCCGACCCTAGTTCGGGGTCGATGTCGCCGGGGCGAGGGACAAGGGGTCACAGGAGCGGGGCCAGGGACAGGAGCGGGGCCAGGGACAGGAGCTGCTGCAGGCGGAGGGGGCGCCTCGGGAGCTGCTGCAGGCGGAGGGGGCGCCTCGGGAGCTGCTGCAGGCGGAGGGGGCGCCTCGGGAGGAACTGGAGCGCGGTCAGGAACTGGAGCGCGGTCAGGAACTGGAGGCTGCTGCAGTGGGGGCGCCTGCCCGGAAGCTGCAGGCTGCTGCAGTGGGGGCGCCTGCCCGGAAGCTGCAGCAGGCGGCTGCAGAGGGGGCGCCTGCCCGGAAGTTGCAGCAGGCGGCTGCAGAGGGGGCGCCTGCCCGGAAGCTGCAGCAGGCGGCTGCAGAGGGGGCGCCTCTGCAGGAACTGGAGCGCGGTCAGGAACAGGAGGTGGCTGCACGGGAGCGGGGTCCGCCGGCAATGGCGGATGCACGGGAGCGGGGTCCGCCGGCAATGGCGGCTGCATGGGAGCTGCAGGTGGCTGCAGTGGGGGCGCCTGCCCTGGAGCTGCAGGTGGCTGCAGTGGGGGCGCCTGCCCTGGAGCTGCAGGTGGCTGCAGTGGGGGCGCCTGCCCTGGAGCTGCAGGTGGCTGCAGTGGGGGCGCCTGTCCGGGAGCTGCTGGCTGCAGTGGGGGCGCCTGCCCGGGAGCTGCTGGCTGCAGTGGGGGCGCCTGCCCGGGAGCTGCTGGCTGCAGTGGGGGCGCCTGCCCGGGAGCTGCAGCAGGCGGCTGCAGAGGGGGCGCCTGCCCGGGAGCTGCAGCAGGCGGCTGCAGAGGGGGCGCCTGCCCGGGAGCTGCAGCAGGCGGCTGCAGAGGGGGCGCCTCTGCAGGAACTGGAGCGCGGTCAGGAACAGGAGGTGGCTGCAGTGGGGGCGCCGGCCCGGGAGCTGCAGCAGGCGGAGGGAGCGCCTCTGGGGCTGCAGCAGCACGGTCAGGGGGCGCCTGCCCTGGAGCTGCAGGTGGCTGCAGTGGGGGCGCCTGCCCTGGAGCTGCAGGTGGCTGCAGTGGGGGCGCCTGCCCTGGAGCTGCAGGTGGCTGCAGTGGGGGCGCCTGCCCTGGAGCTGCAGGAGGTGAAGGGGGCTGCGCAGGCAGCGAAGGCGGCTGCGCAGGCGGCGGCAACGAAGGCGGCTGCGCAGGCAGCAACGGAGGGAGGTCCTCCGTACTGGCGGTCGCCGGTCTCCTCCGTCTCCCTCGCTGGCGCCTGGCGGTTGCGGGAGGCGGCGCGATGTCCGTGAAAACGGACGGCGGAAGAAAGGCTTCCGGCTCCGGGTAGAGGAAGGGCTCCTCGTCCTCGTCCTCACTAGAGAGCCAGTACTTCCACGCGGGATCGGGGTCTCGAGTGGTCAGCCTCCGGGCTGGAGGTAGGGCGGGTACCTCCCTCTCGTCCTCCGCCGGAAGCCAAAGCCTGGAGAGCGAGCAGATAGAGCGAGATAGATCGGCTCTTGTGGGAGCCTCTTCCTCCCTCTCCGCTTCTTTTTGTGGTCCGTCATTCTGTCACGATCACGCCGGAGATAAGCGGCGATCGTGCGGGTAAGGAGCAGGCAGGCAAGTGGGATACGGAAAAACGGGGTTTTAATAAGGATAAGCGGGTCAGGGAACACTGGACGGCAACAGACATCAGGAAACATCAATGACGGACAAGGGAAACTGGGGAGACCAGGACTTAAATACACAGGACTAATCAAAGTAACTAGACAAAGCTGGAGACGATCAGGGAAATACACGTGGGTAATCAGGGGGCGTGGCACACACGAGGAGCGGACGAGCCGGGTATGACAGGATCTACTTAGACGGTGAATTAAAGGTTCAATCGCTGTGAGTATTCTGCCGTGTGACGGCCCAAACTGTTCACACGCATTCACTTTTTCTTAAATTAGAATAATTCATCTGAGGATTGTATATAACCATAGCTTTGAAGTCTAGAAAATGTCCTACTGCCCCCACAGTTGTTGCAGCTGTAATATGTAATAATACGGTATCTTATCTTCCTTGTAATATTTAATGTTAAAATCCAGTACCAATCATTCTGGATTCTCTTAGGGCTGTAACCACAAGTCCATCTCAGCATCAATAGCAATACGTACAGAGAGTGAATTACTACATATATGCTTCAGTTTCTGAACTGTTTTAAATCTGCTACATATATATGTATGTATATATATATATATATATATATATATATATATATATATATATATATATATATATATATATATATATATATGCAAGGGGCTTCAACAGTACCCTGACAGTATCTGACGCCAGCAAAGATCACATCATAATGGCAGCTGGCACAAAGCACCCTTTAAAAGTCAAGATGCTCATGGCTACCCCTGTATTTTATAGCGGTATGATAATAATGTATTGCGACAAAATAGCTGAACATCCTGCCCATCATGTCCGCCTGACCCTCCTGTCTCCTCTCTGATGTGGCCCTGATTAATTACATCTGTTGCTTGTTATACCTTGTTAGTCTTTGTATTTAAGTACCTGTTTGTCTCGTCAACCCCAGTCATTGATGTTGCTTCTCCTGTCTGTCTGTGTCCTTCCCTGTACCCGCCTATTTTTTTTTGACACCTCACAATCTTGTTTGTTTCCCTGTTCCCGTTTAGTTCAATAAACTCCTTTCGTTCGCTAAACATCAGCCTTCAAGTCCCTTGTCTTGCACACCCTGACAGAATAACCAGACTCCAAAAAAGATCCAGCAGTCTGCCCCTCCACTCTGGCTTCCACGGCTCCCTGCATCTGGCAGGCCAGATACCCTGGTCGGATGCGAGGACTGAAGGGCTTACCAGCACTGCAGGAGCCACCCCTGCCTTCAAGCAGAGGATTTCTTCTCCCTCCTGGATACCCACCTGGAGTGGAGGAGTAATCCTGTGGTCTGGAGGATCCCCACAGCGAGGTTCTCTTCTGGGAAGCAGGGAGGGTGCTATGGAAACCCAGATGCGGACCCCTAGGAGGCAGAGAAGGTTCAGTGCGTACTGACCGACATGCAAAGGATAGTATGAGAGCGCTCAGCCTGCCACCTTTCAGCCACGTGAAGCCACTCAATCCACTACCTTGCCACAGCATGAAGTCGCTCAGTCCACCGCCTCTCCACAGTGTGAAGCCGCTCAGCCCGCCACCTCTCTGCAGCTTGCTGCAGCTCAGCCTGCTGACTCTACATAGCTCCCGGCTCTGGCCGAAGGAGGAGAAAGCAGAAGAAGCTGGTTGTGCCTGTGTTTCCCATCTCACCTTACCTGGTGCAGTCAGAGCCCTACCCAGGGGAAGCTGCCTCTGCTGCGCCCCCCAAAGCCCATCCTTGCCTCTGCTGCTCTGCCTGTCCCTCAACCTGTCTCCTCACCCCCTGCGAGGTCCCCTCCTGCTCCAGCCTCCTCCGGCTGTCGCCCGTCGCTCACTGTGGCTCCCTCGGGCTCCCCTTTGTCCCCCGTCCTTTCCAATTTGGCCTCCTGTGTTTCCTCCTTGTCCCCCTGTGGTTCCTCCGTTCTCCGTTCCCTCTGTGTCTCTGTTTCTGGTCTTTCTGTCAGCGTTCCCTGTCCTTTGTCAGATGTCGTCTTGGCTCTTGCCCCTGTGCTTTTTCTGTGTGTCGGTTCTGTTCCCGGTCCCTCGTTCATGGTCTTGCTTTTGTCTTTCAGGTCCCGTGTCCCTGGTCTCGTCCTGTCCGTCGATCCCCTTGGGGCACGCCCGGAGTGCATGCCTTGGAGCGGGGCTTCTGTCATGCGCATCCAGCCATCATGTGTGCCACGCCCCCCTGATCGACCACATGTGATTCCCCGATTGTGCCCAGCTGTTTTCCATTGGTCTGATGTCATGTCCTGTATTTAGTCCACGTCTAAGTCTGTATTCCCAACATCCGTCATTAATGTTCGTCGCAGTCTGCCCTGTCTTCTCTCAATAAATCCCGTTTTCCTGCATGCTGCCTAGCCGCCTCGTCCTTCCCTGCTTTCTGCCTGCCCTACTATCCCCAGTCACAACACCAATCAGTTTAACTTGCATAACTGGAAAAGTAATGGAAGCTATAATCCAAGTGAAAATGGTAGATTACATGGATTCAGAAAACATTCTGAGGGATAGCCATGGATTTAGGAGAGGTAGATGCTCTGTTTAACTAATTTACTTGAGTTTTTTTGAGGAACCTACAAGAGAAATTGATCACGAAAAGCCCTACAATGTGATCTACTTAGATTTCCAGAAGGCCTTTGATGTCGTCCCCCACAAATGGCTCTTGCTTAAGATCAAAGCTGCAGGGATTTTAGGAACTGTAGCAGCTTGGATCAAAAACTGGTTAACAGACAGGAAACAGTAGTAGTTATTAGAGGCATAATGTCACAGTGGGCCTGCGTTCATAGTGGAGTACCTCAGAGTTCAATTTTAGGACCACCATTGTTCCTAATTTACATTAATGATATTGACACCAATACATAAAGTAAACTGGTTAAATTTCCAGATGACACCAAGGTGGGTGGTGTAGCAGATGCTGATCTAGCAGCAGAGAGGCTACAATGGGATTTTGATTTAATTAGCGCCTGGGCTGATACCTGGCAGATGACATTTAACATAGGTAAATGTAAGGTAATCCATGCAGGGAGCAGAAATATAAAGTACAGATATTTTAAGGGTTCCACTGAAATAAAGGTAGCTGATTATGAGAAAGACCTCGGTGTATATGTTGTTGCTTCCATGTCCCACTCAAGGGTGCAATGTACAGTAGGGCTACGAGAATGATTCCTGGTCTTAGAGGAATGTCTTATGAGGAAAGGTTAGCTGAACTGAATTTGTTTAGCCTCAAGCAAAGGAGACTAAGGGGGGACATGATCCAGGTATATAAGATTCTAACAGGTCCAGATGCTGTTCAGCCAAATGGCTATTAGTTTACATACTAGAACTCATGGCCATAAGTGTAAATTAGCAGGAGAACGTTTTAAAATGAATTTGAGGAAGCACTTCTTTACACAGCGTGTAGATGGAGTATGGAATACTCTTCCTGCTAGTGTGGATCAAGCTGAAACCCTGGGCTCATTTAAATCAGAGCTAGATAAGATTTTAACAACTCTGAGCTATTAGTTTTCTCCTAACGAGTTTGATGGGCCTAATGACCTCCTCTCGTTTGTAAATTTCTTAAGTTCTTATGTTCTCTGCTGCGCCCAGCCCAGAGACGGCTGCTCCACTCGTACTCCAGGCGCCCAGCCTAGAGATGACTACTCTGCCCGCACTCCAAGCTCCTGGTCCAAAGAAGGACACTGCCTGAGTCCACGGCTCCCAGCCCAAGAAATACCACATCAACTGTACCTAGTCTCCCAGTAGCCATGCCATTCCCCAGTGAAACCCAGGGGCCATACAGGTGTCACGGTTTCACTCTGTTCGCCATCTCCAGCCTCATTGTCTCTTGCTGTGCTATCATCTCCTGGCATCCCATTAGCTTCTACCTTGCCAGCTGTCCCGTGGCTCCTGCCTCGTTGTCTCCTGCCATCCTGTAGGTGGCCGCCTCGCAGCCTCCTGTCGTTGCCTTTGCACCCACCTCACAGCCTTCTTTTGTTGCCTTGGCAGCCCCCTCGTCCCCTGCAGGTCACCACCAGGCTGACACCCTACTCCCTGGTCACCAGTAAGTCAATGCCCAACTCCCTAGTCACTGTCAGGCTAATGCCAGATTCCCCGGTTGCCACCAGGCCAAATTGGGATGACCCAGAAGATGCCCTGGCAGAAGAATGGGAAGCATGGGCCCAAAATTTACCAATCAACCGAATCCTTAATCCCAGTGTGGTCAGCAATATTGGCTGGAGTTCCGAAGAGGGGTTAGCGGAGTCTGTGTCTCCCGGAGGTGGAGATGGGGGCATACGATCCATGCTGGATACCAATCCAATTCGCATTTGTCCAACATTGCCCTCCTGAGAATCTCCCATGCTGAGGCTCGTAGGAAAATTCCCTCAGTGCCCTGGAGTTCTCTTTGTACCCTCCTGCTCTGGCCCTGCTGGTCCCATGACATCCTCCAGCCTCATTGGCCCATCGGTCCTGTGGCCCGGACAAACCCTACCTCACTGGTGAACAAGCCCAGGAGGGTCCAGGTTCAAGGGTTGCCTCCCAGTTTCAGGGTCTGTACCTGTCCGTCCCTGCCCTTCATGTCTCTTCCCCTTTTGGCAAGCAGGTATTGCTGGCCATCCTGTCCCCTCTTCTGTTTTTGTGCTAGACCCTTGTGTGTTTTCCCTACTGTTGGGATTGCCGCATGGCTGGATGGGTTGAGCATGTACCACAAAAACTATATTGTCATGAGTTCAAGGCTGGCTACAAACAAATCTCATGCTTAAATTCTTATTTGCTTTTCTGTTCCCCAGTGTTTTGTTAAATTTTCTATCTTAGTTTTTCTGTCCTAGGTTTGCCTTGTTCACACCCTGTTTGATTTTGGTTTTACTTATATATGTTGTTAAGCCTTAGTGTTTGCTACGTTCCCTGGTTCCTGGTCTTGTTAATTGTACGTTATTTTCCTTGTGTATTGTCCTTCTTTATGTTGTTAGCCTTTGTTGATTAGTTGTTCACACCTACCTTTTGTTAGTCCTCATCATCAATGTATTTATGTGCCTGCCTTTGTTCATTACCACAGTCAGTCATTGTGCTTTGTTACTGTGTGTTATGCTGTTGGTTCTGGTCCTGGTCCTGCCTGCTTCCCTTTGTATGTTAGCTTATTGGTTTTCTTTTAATTTGTTTTTTCTCTCTCTAGTTTTGTTCTGACCCCTCGTGGTCCCTTTTATTTTGTGGTTACCCTTTGTGTGTCTGTTTTGTTTAATAAACCCCTTCAGTCTCTGAGCCACAAGTTCATCATTCACCTTTTCCTGCCTGCTGTCATGACCTGTGCGTCCAGTCCTCGTGTGTGCCACGCCCCCTCATCATCCACGTGTGCTTCCCCGATTGTGCCCAGCTGTTCCCTGTTATTACGCCCTGTCTTACGTATATCAGTCCATATCTTCCTCTGTTGGTTGTCTGTCAATGATGTTAGGCGATGTATCGTCGTGATGTTTGCCCTGTCTACCCTGATCTCTCCCCCAATAAACCCCGGCTATTCCGTATCCCACCTGCCTGCCTCATCGTTCGCCTCTTCCTGCCTGCCCGTTCACCGTGATTGTCACACCTGCATCATGCCTCGAGTCTGTGATACCCAGTTCCCTAGGGTCCATTCTCCATTCCTTCCAGTCCTCCCTGTCCTGCCTTCATTTTGTTCTGGCCTGTGGCCCCTGTGGTCATCCTTTGTTTCCATCCCTGTCACCATGGTTCCTTTACCTGGCTGCCCTGTCCGGTTATCTGTCTTGTTGGGTGTCCTCAGTGCTGTTCCTGGTTTGCCCCACCTAGTATAGAAAATTTACCTCCACTCTTTAGCCCCGGCCCACAATTTTCCTGCCAGCATCCTCCATTTTGCAAATTTATTGCTGTTACCCCAACACCCCCCCCCCACCCCAGCTAACACTAGACTGGGACAGTATTGAATTTTTTATACCGTCAGATTGTCCAGACATACTGCGGTATATGGTATTTTAAAATGCAACACTATTCTGTGTTTCCTAATGTAACTAGCTGGGGGCAGGGTTATTACCATGGTACAGTCCTAGCCTAGCCAGCCCGGTCCCCGGTTGTCCCTTATCCACCTCCCTGAAATCAATATGCCTAAGGTGGGATGTCTGCAATAATGAATTCCTTTTCCACTTGCTCCAACGATGGGTTGGCACTCCATCCTGGGATATTCCCTGCCTTGCACCTGTTTTTTCCAGCATCTTCCCACAACCCTGCAAATGACAAAAAGATCAACAAATAAATTTCCACTTGCCTAAACCAGTTGTGATTCTTTTTTCATTAAATTTCATTGATTTTGTGTGACACATGCCTCCAGTCAGAAACCCCTGCAGCCTTATCCATCCAGACCATCCCCAGGCTTCTATACACACTGGTTTTTCCTTCCTTAGTTAACTCAAGGTAAGTACTGGGCAAAGCCCATGTGATGCCCTATGTAAGCTTCACTGCCGGTGCCCCCTGTCTAAGACACACAATAGAAGAATAGAATTAAATATTTTTATTGTCATTGTACAGGTCCAACAATACTATGTGTGCTTCCCACCAAAGGTATAGAAGACATGTAAAATAAAAGAAAAATAAATAAGAAAATAAAATGAAAAATAATATAAAATAGTATGGACAATATAGATGTGCTATATCATGCTGAATGCTGAATCAAAATGCAGTACTGCAATCACATATTCTCTAAGCGGCACAAAGCAGTGTAGATTTTGTTAAATTATCAGCTATGAAATTGGCTTGCAATGTTTGCAACTTCTCAGTAGATGGCGCCCTGAACAGTCACCTAATGCCTCAGCACTTGGATCTAGCAGAGCTTTCATTCCAACATCAATGCCTACACATCACAATTATTATTTCTCCCCAAGGTCTCTCCCCATGAATCATTTGAACAAATGATAAAATATGTTATACTAAGGTATGTATTCGTTTAGCCAAATTTGTGCCGAAAGGTGTTGATAGTGTCCTTGCTCTCCCAATGATGCATATTAAAAATCTCCAGAGATGCGGTTGTTTAAACAAAACCCAAACTCAAGATCCCAGTGACAAGCCAGTCAGCATCATTGACAACTGGAAGTGGCTCAACTCTGGGATGTGCAGAATCGCATTTATGCCTATTTTGAGAGCACCGCTGATCTAGCAGCGTTTCCTCGCACAGCAGAATTTATTCATATCACACCTGCAGGATTATGGGTTTGAAGACAACCCCACCTTTGTGAGCCCTCCAGGTGAACCGGTGACTCAAAATGCACCCCCCGGTGCATGATGTGTGTGACTGCCCATGTCACGTACAAGTGTTTCTTCCAGGACGTCCCTTCCCCCACCCCCGATGTTCCCCTAATGTATTTTGGATCAGCATGACCCAGATTTCATAAGCTCTCACAATATATGAATCAGTACATTTTTCTCTTCTTCAGCTTTCCATAGCTTGACACATAGCTCTTCAGCTTGATACAGCATATCTATATTGTCCATGTCCATTCAGCACGATGGGCAGTGGTGGCTTAATGGTTAGGGAAGGGCACTCGTAACTTAAAGATTGCAGGTTCGAATCCCTGACTAGCAAGGCACTACTGAAGTACCCTGAGCAAGGTACTGGGCCCTGAATTAGCTGCCCCCTGCTGTGTCATATTGTCACAAATGGGTTAAATGCAGAGAACAAATTTCGTTGTTATGTACTGTGGGGTGTCAACAATGACAACTAATCACTAAATAAATTCATTTCTTCCCACACTCTACGGTAGAAACACCAACCGTAACTGCTGCGGTTATTTAATTGTGACTTGATGAGGCAAATATGCAATTTTCTGGAGAAAACATCAAGCAATATGGTTCAGATTATCCAGTAACGTCGGGATCATCTGAAATATCAAGTGAAGAGCAACAAACATCAAATCTCATCAGGTGAAGAGGGGACATCTGTGTGGGGCCTTTCCAAAGATCTGCCTGGAAAAGCTTTTCGGATGTGTGTGACAGAAGGAAACAAATCAAGGAAGCAGGGAGGCACAGGAACAATGGATTTCTGGAAGTTTGATTTAGGTGTGTAATCAGGTTTGTCAGAAGTTCCAAGTGTATGAAACGGTACATGGTTTCTAGATGAACTGTATGAAGAAACGTTATTTTCAAACAAACCTTGAACACAATTAATAACCACACCTCTACGTCAGTGTCCTAACTCAGATATCCACAATACTCAGAATGATCAGAGGGAGTGTAGATGAAGGATTCCTATAACTTCAAGATCTGAGAGATGACCTTTCCAGCATGTGCATATTTACAACATACAGTACCTCTCAGAACAATCCAGGACAAATCCCAATGCTCCTCAAACAGAACAATCCAATTTAGCTTGATTTTTATATTTCTCCATTGTTAGATGCCATCTTCCCTGATGGAAAGGGAAAGTCTGGTAATGGTCAACCCCAGTCAGACACCTGTCAGCCATTGCTCAGCCCCACCCTTTGCGGGCCATTCATCATCCCTTTTTGTCAGAGTAGTGCATCCTGAATCAAAGGCAGAAGGAAACAAATGTTAAGCTTCTCTCCATGACAAATCTACAAAGGATGACCGCATCCAAGACCCCACACCCTCCAGTCTTATCTAAAAATGAATCCTGATCTTCTTTTTCCCCAAAAGCAGACATAAAATGAATTTGTCTAAGCTTGTGTGTATTTTTTTTATGAACTGAGCACTAATTGGACCAGTAGTGATCATGTGATTCTACCCACAAAGAAAAGGTCTGAATTAAGAAAAACAACTTTAAATGCTTCACCATTTGCAGACTCCCAGCAAGTGGCGGAGGAAGCAGGTGACGGTCACGCCTCTTTAATTTCAGAGAAAAGATTCCTATCTACTGGAGATCAAAGAAAAAAACCAAAAGAAAAAGCTTTTCAGTTCTTCGGACATCAAAAGGGAAACATGCACCTTCCGCCATCACTGGCCTAACCTACCTCCCATTGGTCAAAGACTTTTCCCTGCTAGTAAATAGCATATTACAATATAAGATCACAATGACCCTGTTCATGAACAATCTAAATTTTCTGGCCTGAGCAAGACAGGGTTTAAGGGAAGGATATATTTTTTCTTAATGGTGAGTGAATCGCCATGTTTGCCTCTACTACAGAACTTTCAGCGTCAGATGTCACCGTTTTTAATTACGAAGATAACACGGTTTAATTGCTAAGTGGAGGTGGGTCAGAGATTAGGGAGCAATTTTTTGAGATTGCTGGAAATCAAAATGGTTTTAGATAGCCGGGGTGGGGGGTGGCGGGATATCTGTGGGTTTGTGAAGAAGCCTATAATGAGAACAGCTTCCCATATTTTGTAGATGACACCCTCACACTGTGAGGATTTTCCACAAGGGTCTTGCTCTGCTCTTTGTTGGGACTTTGACTTCACACCCCGGGTGGGGGAAGGGAGGGCCAGGTCACACTTCCTGCCTGGAAAGCTGGGCCAGTATAGTAGTGGCAAAATGAAAAGCCTCCATTAGGCCGCAAGCTCCCTATTAAGGAAATGGAAAGAGCTGGACACATGCAATTATTCGTGTCCACTGGACCAAGGAGATCGAGCAGCTTGGGAAGTGCTGGTTCAGAACTCCCTCAGACTAGATCCAGCTACAGTGGAGGACCTGAAAGCCCCCCCCCCACACACACACAGCTGCCCCAAAGCTAGTTCCTCCTACTCTGACATCAGCAGTCATCTGACACCAGGCCTCTCTGTTGAGCTCCTCGCCCCCTCCACCCTGTTCCTATAACAGCGCAGCTACTGGCACCCCCTATAGGCCAGAAACCAAACCCACTCCATTTGCCCACTGAAACTAATCGGGAGAACCTGCATTACTATGCGTGGAACAAGAACCTTAACTAGCTAAGCTAATGACTCAAGTTCACGGCTCATCAGATTCCTGCATCAGTTCCAGAGGATGACATCATTCCAGTTTGTCTCTGTCTCCAAAGTCTTCACCGTGCGGGTGGGTAAAAATAAACATGCTGTTAGCTGCTGCTACTGCAGCATCAGCCTGGGGGTACGTGAAATCCCACAGACCCTGGGAGAAACACTGCGTTCTTCCCTCTCAACTTTAAAGCATCAGCATTTAAAGGTTTTGAAGATGCCCTGGTGATTACACAAAAGTGCAACAGAAATGTAAATAACAGCATTGAGAACTTGGCAACCTGTAGTAAATTATGCACTCCGGGGGTCCATCATCCTTCAGCAGGGGCTGCTGCCCATGCGGCCCCGCCCCTGCAGCTGACCTCCATCCCTAACAGAAATCCAGAGATCGCTGTATAACAGGGTGGCAAAGAGGGTGAAAATGGCCTCCCCAAAAACAGGGCCAGCTGTTCTGACGACACACTCTCCCTACTAAATGCCAGCTGGACATTTGAACTGGCTGCTGCTGGAGGAACCTAATGAAGGGAGCAGAAACAAGGGGAAATTCAAAAAATAGATTCGTAAGACTGGGGATTTATAAACGGCAATCGGCTAATCTGGCCTAAGCTGCTAACATAACCCAATATGAGTCTGAAAGCATTATAGCATGAATAGGCACCTGAATAGGCACAGCAGCCTATCGCAGGAGAAAGCGAGCACAGCACACGCTGAGCAGGATTCCAGACCCTAACAGAGCATATACTGATGGTCAAGATTCAAGAAAAGGTGGGTAAAGAACTGCAGTTTAGAGAGGAGATGAGAACCCCCCTCCATCCCCCCAAAGAGTGTGAACATCAGCTGCAGCTGAGAAGCAAGCCACTCCTCATCATGAAGTCCCATCAGAATTCAGCGTGAAATGCAGAGGCCCGCAAAAGACAGGCAAGTGAGCAAGGAGATCTAAAGCAGAGGCTTAAATATGCAGGAGGTCAGCCATCAGCCACAGTACCCAAACACCAATGGGGCACATTTCCAGGGACAGGCAACCCCGCCACCTGCAGGCCAATTCTGCGACACGAGGAATATTCCCTCAGCCGTTCCCATACAATCCCATGGAGTTCCACAGCTCCAAGCTCCAAATCCACCTGCCTCCAACATCATACACCATCAGCTGCCTCTTTATTTATTTGGTTCTCAACTACATTTCTCCCCACTTGCCTCATAATAATAATGATAGTAGAGAAAATTAGGTACTGCACCATAGGGGGTAGTAGTGAGCCCGTGAAAAGCAGCAAACTCAGAACTCTACATAAAGGGACAAAAGGACACAGACAGCAGGGGACCTCCGGCTGCCACCCCCAGCCATCATGGCCGTCTTCGAGGGTGGGGAGGAGACTCCAAACATGCACTCGACGCCTCCAATTCTCTACCAACCGCACTTGGCAATTATCGTAGCGGGAGCCTCGCTGAGATCAATTAATTATCCAGGTTGTAATGTCACAATGAGAGAGCTGCCCTGTCGTTTCAATAGCCACGCCCACTGCCTCCCAAAAGACCATATGATTCTCAGGCTTGGAGCAATTTAAGTTGTCTTGTTCTAGAGGGAACATTTCCGACCGTGAGGGGTACGGGGCTCTAAAAATAGCACGCATGTTCTCGGACGGCCCCCGGTAATAAATCCACAGACTGCACTGCCTCCCAAAATGAAGAATAACCACAAAGAATATACTCATAAGCGGTTTTTCACCAAAATCACGAGAGAAGACCTCATGGTGACAATGTTTAAAGAAGTTTAAAAGATGCATGCAGGTCTTATGTCTGAATTTTATAACATTTCTTTTTTTTAGTGTACTGTTTTGAGGACAGCAGCTAGAACATATTCATGCTTTGAAAGAGAAGACATTATGTAAACAGCCTTATACATGTGCTTACATATAAGCTAGATCTGAATAAATGTTTACACTGCTGGCTGATTATGTTGTATCCTCTGGTATGTTTTCAAATTACTCTGAAATTTCAAATTAAGCAAAACACAGCAGATTATGGGTGGGCGAGATTTAACCTTAACACCCATAATGAACCGAACAGATGGAAGCGGAAAATAACAGGACAGCAAATCAAGCGTCCGTTTGAAGCTCCTCTGAGACTTGTTAACCATCCTGCCTGCATTTCGTGGCTCACTGCTGTGAGTTTCCTCACCCTGTGATTGTGACAGGGTCATTTTTCAATGCGTGCGATTATTCCATGATGAGGTGTTAGAGTACACCCCAGACTGCCATCTAGTGGGGAAAAAGAAAAATGCAGTGCCAGAGACTAGTACAATTGTGAAGTAAGAGGAATATTCTGCGCATTTCACAAAATAGAAAGAATTCTGAAAAATGTTTGACTTTCTGCTACAGTTATTCATTATTAGGACAGATTCAGAGTAGATATAACTCCTCCCTTGGGAAGTCCTTTATGAACCTTTCAGGAACGAGTCTCGTATCATGGTTTCCACCTGCTCAGCCATGGAGCTGAAGTCTGCCCGGCACGTAGTATAAGACTGTCTCTTGACGTCCCGCAGGCACTTATTTAGGGCTTCGTGAATGACAGGCCGGGAACCATGTGAGCGAAACCAAGCCAGCTGGTCCAGGGGCGCCGTGGGGGTGTTCTGGACTTGAAGGGCACGCAGGACGGCAGGGGCAAACTTGGCATGATGAGCAGTGGAGGAGAAGATGACGGGGCAGGTCCGGTCCTGCAGACGGTCTGCCACCACCTTGGCGACAGCTGTGTGCGTGTCCAGGATGTAGCCGGTGCTTGCGTGCACCTCATGGATGGCGGCCAAGCACTCGGCCTCAGAGCACCAGCCGGCCAACACCCCCGACTGCACTCTCCGGAGCATGGCCTCAGGAAGCTCAAGGTACCCCTGCTCCTCGAGGCCACAGAACAGACCCCTCACCAGCTGCCCATTCCCCTCCAAGGCATGGAAGATGAACCTTTCGAGGTTGGAGGCTTTCAGGATATCAATGGCTGGTGAAATGGATGGTGTGAGCACCCGATTGCGAAGGTCGTAGCAGCCTGTGGCAATGAAGTCAGGCAAGGCGCAGTTGTGGTTGGAAGCACAGATGATCTTTCGAATAGGGATTCCCATGTTTTTGGCATACATGGCAGACATGGCATTGCCAAAGTTTCCTGTGGGAATACAGGCATCGATAGGGTCGCCAAAGCCAATCACACCATCTCTGACTAGATCCAGGTAGGCGGAGGCGTGGTAGACAACTTGAGGCAGAAGCCTCGCCCAATTAATGGAATTAGCCGTACTTAGGACTGTGCCATACTCTACCGCCAAACGTCCAGTCAGATTGGAGTCGACAAACATTCTCTTCACGGCCTTTTGGCAGAAGTCAAAGTTGCCATGGATGCCCACAGCCTTGGTGTTGCCTTTCTGGAATGCCGTCATTTGCAGCCGCTGGATCTCACTCACGCCTTCCTCTGGGAAGAACACCAGGACTCCGATGCGCCGTCGGTCGGCATCGTGCAGACTAGCAAAGCCGTCCAGTACTGCACCACCTGTGTCTCCAGACGTTGCCACTAGGACCAGGTAGTTGCACATCTGTGGGAGGCAGTGGGCGAAGAGCTGTGGCATAAGTTGCAGAGCAAGATCTTTGAAGGAGCCTGTGGGGCCGTGGAAGAGCTCCTGTACATACTGGTTCTGGACCAGATGTCTCACAGGTGCTATCACAGCACAAGCAAAGTTCTTCCCATAGGCTCGTGTCACCATTGCCTGCAGCTCTGTGGGTGGGATGTCTGCGGGGTGGATGCATTTCTCGAGAAGGATGGTTGCCCTTTCCAGGTACGACATGTGGATCATCCTCAGCCATTCCCGGGGCTCCAACTTTGGAAAACGGTTCCTAGGAACGTACAACCCACCATCTGAGGCCAACCCTTCGATAACCACATCACTGAAAAACTTTTTGGTGGCCGGTTCACCCTCACAGGACCGGGTGGAAATAAAGGTTTCTGATTCCGAGTCCTGATACCTCTTCAGGGCTCGGAGGGCTTTATCTGCCACTTCCTCCTCTGTGTCCCCACAACCACATAAGACTCTGATGTCAAAGCACTGGTTATAAAACCTTTGCCGGTATGCAAGAATGTCCCTCATAGAAACCTCAGGCTCCTGGCCTACTATGCGTTGCACCTTCATCCTGGACAGCCTCTGCAGGATGTCCTCTGTGTCCACGTCCAGGTACAGCACGATGCCCGTACGTCTCAGGCGTGCCATGGCCCCTGCGTGAAGTGGATTTGACCCAGTCAGTGAGATGACACTCCCACAGGCAGAGAAGTTTGACACAGCTGCTGCCTCCTCCTCCAGGAACCGCTGCCCGCCAACTGCTGACAGCTTGTCAGCTACGGACATCCCCCACTGACGCTCCAGCACGTCGTCGTCAATGTCGATGGCAGGGCGCCCCAATTGTTGAGCGATGATCCGTCCAACTGTTGTCTTGCCCGCTCCAGGTGGACCCATCAATAAGATGTTCTTCTCAGACTCAGGGAGGGGGTACTGTGAATGCAACCGTGCAGACAAGGGGAAGCGAAGCGGCGGAGCAAGCGCCAACATCCGTTTAACGGAGAACATCCCCTTAGACACAAGGCTGCCCCTCAGCCACTGGGAGGATAAGCGTATCATCTTGAAGATACGGTATGGAAACATCAGGGACAACCTGAAAGACAACATCAGAAAATCCAAGCAGCTACTGAGAATCCAGTGGGAATTAACTAATAGCATTTTATATACTGTATATTACACATTAATTACAGCAGGTACTGTGTCTTCCACTGCTCAGCAAAATAAAATGGTTTTGTTCAACTAATCTGAAATAATACAGTAGTATTGCTTTTTGCAATACTTGATGTCAATAATAGACAAAAAGTCAGTCACGGCAACAAGGATCAAGTACCTTTATAATACATGTATTGTAAATATGTGTAGGTGTACATAAACAGCGTTATATTTTGCAGTTACTTTTAAACCGCGTGCTCTTCCGCCCATTCCTTTCCCATGTTTTATACGTGTTTTGCAGACGCGTCCAAGTACATCCGACAAAAGAAAGCAAACTTTCAACCAATCAAACGTCACACACATTCTACGGCGAATCGGAGAGGACAAACAACTTATTTCACCTTTGCTGACAATCCACTCTGCGCCGTTCCGCAGTAGCGGAAGTGACGACAGTTCGTGACGTTCTTGCCGTCCGTCCGTACTTCGAGACAGCGTCAGTGAAGTGGAAAGCGTGGAGGTGGTCGCTAAGCAACCATCTCCGGGGGAACTACACACGCTAACACTATAAGAAACCCGAATAAGTTCCTTCGATTTCTTTAAATATCTATAAATATATCTTTTATTTTTCTGATGTCGAATTTGTCAGAAAGCATTTATAACCTCATTCCCCGTGAAGAGGTTAAAACTGAGAAACCACCAAGGTAGGTAAATATATGTGATCTGGTATTTTGTAATTTCACAGTGTTTGCCTTTGGCTAACCATAAAGCAAAATTATAGGTTTTTAAAAGGATGCAATTCAAAGCAGCAACAGCCTGAACCCAGACTGCAGCAATGATTAGAATGTATAGATGTTTATTTTAGGATGTTTATCAATACATTTCTCCTCAGAAATGTATCCTCTAATTTCCATATTGAGAAAAGTATCAAAATGCATGTTTAATTTGTCTATTAATGTCTTTAGATACATGTCAAAGTTTAGGGAGCAGGTAAATCAAGAAAAAGAGCTGAATAGGGCCAAGAGCAAGACAATGGGGCCTCCTAAGGTGGAAGTTCCATCCCCTGAAAAGTACCTGCTGAAACACTCCAAGGAACCCAGACTGCCTGAGCGTAAGTCACAGCAGCAAATCCATCCATTCGTCAGCCTTGCCCAGGGCTGTGACCCTCTAGATCCTGTGTGCCGGTCTGTCTGAAAGGAATCACCACAGCCCTGATGATCAGAGGAGGAAAAATGTCATCAAAGCACACCCACCTGGCTGCTTCTGAAACCAGGCCTGGCAGTCCATGTGCTTTCAAGCATAAAGCTCTGGATGTATTAATCAATAGTGAAGGCGCAGTTATTTCTGGTGATCATCTGCAAAGTTCTTACCCAAGAATGTTCTTACCTAACTTTGCCCTTGATCTAATAGGAAAACTCTTTGCCTACGCGGACAATGGAAAGGAAAAAAAACCCCAAGTTCCCAGCAAGACGGACAAGCCCCTGATGGGCATTCACACGCAGAAGAACTTCATCAAGAACAATGCCATGGAAACCATCGCAGCGGCACCAAAGAAACCGCAGGCGATCTGCGTCGACACCAAGAACGGAGATAAGCAGCTTCTGGAATCATCTGGCCTCGTCCCAAAATATGTGAAGAAAAAAGTATGAGTATCCGATTTGTAGTGTCAACACATAGGTTTTGTACTGTATATGTTAGGCATGAGTGGGACTGGATTTTCAGTTGTAATTAGACAAAGGACTGTTTTATTTTTACACAGGTGCTGGGATTTTTTTTTTTGGGGGGGGGGGGGCTAAGCGGATAGGATTTAAAGATTATCACATGATAGATGAATTTAGCCCATTCATTTCAGTTATGAATTTTCCCGACTCATTATTCATGATAATGAATTAGAGGAACATGGTGCCTCTAATTAGTTAAAAAATTAAGCTTTAAAGTGTACAGATGCCAGAAAGTAATATTTTCCCACATTACCATTTCTCTACTAAATCCATACCAAGGTCATCTCCATTTTACAAGTGTTAGTTTTCACAGCATGTTGAAATTTCGATCATATCTACCCAAAGAACAGAGCAAATATCTGCTGAAAGTTGACCGGCACTCCGCAGCATATCGTTTAACTTGCTTTCATGGAATGCGACTCGCAGGACTATGGGCAAACTCCCGAGTATTTGCAGCAGCGCAGGGACGAGGTGAGAAGGGCCCAGCAGGAGTACGATGACTATGTCAGAGAGCGGCTGCGAGAGGGGGCCATGAAGCAGGTGTCAGAAGAAGAGCGGGAAGCGGTCCTCCAGGTGCGACCTCGCAGACGCGGGAAGATCACGCTCTGCGTTTATCTTTCACCTTCATGGCTGTGACTCGGGCACCAATCAGATGTTAAGGGTCATCATTAAGTAAACATGGAAATGTTATTATTAATGATCCACCATGGGCAGGGGGACAGTAGGGACATGGATCCCCTGGCAGATCGAAGGGGGGAAGCCCTAAAAAGTATTAAATTATACTAACATTCGCCCAACTTGTCAACCGTGCCAAACATTACATCCCTTATTAGACCCCCTTTCAAATTATATGATCAGGGACCCAGGGAAGGAATGCGATGACCCCAGCATGGGCCCAAGGTGACATTCTGTCAGGGGGCCCAGAATTCCTAGCTAAACCCATGACCACAAGTATGTTTCAGTACAAGGCCTGTATCAGTGTCTGTGTCTGCGTTAACAGCTGGAATACTAGCTGATAGGTTACTAAGGTGGCAGCCAATCAGATGTAGCATTAAACAGCTCATACCCACTTATTATTTATATGACTGCATTGCATGGTTGACAAACCAATGGTGATAAATCATCTGGGAAGCTAAAATGCAATGTTTTAAAAGCGTTTTCTAGATGTTGTGCATGTGGAAATAAGAACAATGACTGCCAGATGAAGAGAGCCATTTTCTTTTGTATTGATCTCCTTTAAGGACAGTGTAGTCCTGTAAGCAACAGGAGCTGCAACCCACTCCTTGACTTGCATGTTTCCAGGGCCTAAAGATGAACTGGGAGGAACTGCATCGGCAGTATCAAGGCCTGTCAGTCGTCACAGACACCGCCCTCAAGAAGCAGCGCAAGGAACGGCTGGAACGGGAGATGAAACAGCTGGAGAAGGACATGGAGCTGGTGGAGAAGAACAAGATCATATATGTCGCAAAGAGCTGAAGGGAGAGGGCGGGACCTTCAGTTTATTTCACTTTAGACTTAACTAAATTTAAATGCAGCTAGTCTTACACAAGTTACTAACTTTTATTGGAGCATATTCTCGGAGGGCTATGTACTTTTAAAGTTGAGTAGTGCGGTTGACATTTCCTGTAGATATTTCCTTGGTAAAAAAAAGATGTGTTAATATCTGAATAACCATGAGGTCATGGAAGATGTGTGACTGGGTAATTCGATCGTTAACGGCGGATATCAATGAGCAGTAGCTTAATAATTTAAACACAGTGAAGGCTTGCGCGGAGTTGCGGGTATTCATATAAATATATGTCAGACATCTGTGGCACTACACTATGATGGTAGCTTTGGACGTATTATTACCTGTCTGATTATTCCATTTGTGTTGGGATTATTGTTCAGTAAACAGGAAAGCGCATTCTGCATTTAAACTGCCTTTGTTTGCCACAGCCAGGGATGAAAGTCTTGCTTGTGCTCCAGCTCCATCTGTATTACCAGTTGATAATAAAATTTAAAGGATGTAAATTAAATATTAATGAAGAACATCCTTCGAAGATGGAAATTAAGATATCGAAAAGCACGAATTACTCAACAATAACAATTAACTGAGGGTTAATATAAATCGTCACTGAGAGTCGCATATAGCAACGTTCAAAAAGTCCAAACTTTCCAGAAACAGCGAAGAGGCGGAGAGCCCGAGCTTTTACACCCCTCCTTCTGCCCGCACTCCTCCTCCCTCGCTTTCTGATTTACTTTCTTCCTCTTCGATCCGCCTGAAATCTGCAGCGGCAAGCGCAGGACCAACGGTATGGCAGACAGCGGGTCTGTGCGGGAGGACTCAAGGATCGTGGTAAATAGTTAACCCGCGTTAACACGTGCGCCTAGTCATGTATTAATTACAAAAAACAAGAAAAGTAACACTGTGATATGTATTATTATTATTATTATTATTATTATTATTATTATTATTATTTTCTATCTTCTATGTGCGCACTTGGTGTTCGGGTTCGTACGGCTGCGCTTGTTACAGTATCTGTGCATAATGGACAACGCGTGGTTATTCGGCTGATAGTAATACTGCCCCATTGAAGAAGTCATACACCCTTAGGGATCCTATGAAATATATCGGTGATTAAAATAAGTATTATTAAATGAATATGATAATTTGCACCAAAGAATTATCTTTAGCTGTACAGCAGGAGAACCATCGAGAACAATTTAACCACAGGGACATAATGAATTTCACATGCATCTTGTCTTATAAGGAAGACGTTATTCAACATTATGACAATAAATTACTTTTCAAAACGCAAGGCATGTCTGAAGCACCAGGTGATACGCTTCACAATTAAACACATCCAAGGGGGTCGAGGACCAGGAGGGGACACACGTCTCAGCTGAATCATTTACTTATCGCATGTTTGGTTCATACTCCAAAATCAGTCGCGGCTCAAGGTTCAGCCCTCAAACTTCACGGAAAGTGTTCTGTAGCCTGCTCAGTTTCTGACCTCTTCGGTGACGTAATTATTTGGACCATAGATGTAGAGGCTTTTGCCAGGGGCAAATTGTGACGAGACTCTTTTAACAGCAATAAGCTATCAATACAAAACATTCATCTCCTTCAGAAATACAGTATATGTCAGAGTTTTTAATATCAACTTTAGCCTTTCTATTTATGATTGGTTCTTTGATTTACAGATTGAAGATGATTGGCCGGGATACAGCTTAGACCTGTTTACTTACCCAGAACACTACTGTGAAGATATAGAAAGTGTCTATATCCCACACGGAATCATCATGGACCGGTAACAACTCCTTCGTGTCAGCGATTTTTTATTTTTTTTTAAAGCGGCATGGTCTCTGATTATGGATCAAATTCAAGTAAGGCTCAATACTCGTATGAAAACTGAATAGTCAGTTTGATGCTTCAAAGTGGCTTCAAATGGACACAATACAGAAAGGAACTCCAAAAATTCACTGCTGTAAAATCAATGGAACTTTTTTTTTTAAAAAAATACTGGTTAAATAACACTTCTAAGTACACATCAGCAACTGTTTGAATTCCTTCAAGCAATTATATGTCGGAAAGTATAACTAATACCATATATTCATGTAGAGTAATTTTAACCTTAAAACAATAAATATTTACATTGAGTATCGGCTCTGTATTGTGCGCTTATGTGTGTCTGAGGATGTAGTTGCATTTAGCTTTGATTTTGTATGGTTTTAATGATCTGTACAATACAATGCGGTGTTAAATATGTTAGTGTTAAATTTCAGAGTGTTAAATGTCCTATAAAACAGAGATGACTCGTGTTAACGTGTCAGTGTGCTACAAACAAAAGCTACACCAAGTGTTTAGGCAAAGTTTTGTGTCTGTAGGGTGTCGGGGTGTGTTCCCTCTCTCTTATGGCTCAACCAAGTAAGATTTTGATATATTCGCTCATGGAAATAATTGATATTTTTCTTTGTCAGACATTTTTCCCAGCCATATTTCTGTAACTTTTGAAATCTGTTCACCCGTTAAACACAAGGGAGCTTCCAAGAACAGCCAAACCTTTGTCCTCGGCTGGCTGACACCACGGCTGCCCTAGACATTCATCGCTACTGGCCCTTGCTCTTCTTCTGACACATGTTGCTTAATACTAGAAGTCGTTGTGTTTCTGATAGACATTCCATGCACATTTCAGCTGCATTTCCTTAAGCAGAGTAACATGACTTCCTGATTAGGTTACGTTTACTGTGTAGGAATCTTGGCGAATTATGGTAGAAAGGACCTTATTTCAGGGACAGCCTGGTTTGACTTTTGATTTTTTTCAGGACCGAACGGCTAGCCAGGAACATCATGGATGACCTGGGGGACCATGACATTGTGGTGCTGTGTGTGTTGAAGGGGGGTTACAAGTTCTGTGCCGACCTGGTAGAGTTCATCAAGGGCCTGAGCCGCAACTCCAGCAAATCCCTCCTCATGAGAGTGGACTTCATCAGGCTAAAGAGCTACTTAGTGAGTATGGGGTCCTGCCACATTTGCCCTTTGAGCTTTTTCCTTTTTCGGGTGTTCATAAATGTGCCTGATGGTTTTTTTTTCTTTGAGTCCCCATGAATATCAAGTAAAAACACAGTGCTTAAGGGGTGAAATAAACCTGTAAATGTTCAGAGAACCTGGTTCGTGGGTAATGGGTTTTGTTGGTCTTTTGCTACATAACACAGTCAGTGCCATTATCAATCGTCCATTTTGAGCCAAACACTGCAACTTCAGTTCAAGCATGTTGAGACAGGCTGGCTGATTCCTGCTTGAAAAGGATTTTCCGATGGTATAAATCGAGACTTGGAGCAGCAGGGCTTATAATTTACCCTGAAACTGTCAGCCCACAAGCGGGCATATGTTCTGGTTGACTATTAACGAGTGTGTGTGTGTGTAGTAATAATAGTGTGTGTTTAAGGATAATAATGTGATTTTTCCAGTTCTACTGTAGAGCTTAGTCTCTTCACTAACAGGAAGTCATTCATGGGAAAATGAGGTGAGACCAACTGGATTGGTTGATTTAATTTCCAGTTGGCTCAGGTTTCACTACGTGATCAATTAAGATGTAGCAATAGTTCAACAGTCACCTGGATGAGAGAAACTTCAAGTGAAACTTGTAAGGGATCCTCTGGGCGTCCTACATGACCCTCCCATCTGTTTCCACCTCAGCATAGTTCGTTCTCAGTGCTGCCCTCTAGGGGATGCCCACACTCTCAAGTAAACCTTCTCCGCCCTGAGCCGACGTGTCTGGTCCTGTGATGTTGCTGGACCCCATCGCATCGACACTCGTGTACAACAAGTGGCCAATTACCATCGAGCGGAACTAAAAGCTTTTCATTGTCACTTTGATGCCTCCCCCCAAGCCAGCGTGCAGCACATAACGAGTTTGGCTTTAATTAGTCATCCCTTATGCGGACGGTCAGCCACAGAAATCCAGTCTGAAAAGCACAGATTCAACATTTAGAGTAATGCGTTACCATATATCCAACCCTAGCTTACGGATAGTCACCTTTGTGGTCTAACAACCATCATATACGAGTAAACTGAATGTATATAATACGTGATTACGATGATGGCTAAAAGTAGTACGATGCCAGGAATTATAGTTAAAAATGAAACTATAGCTTCAGGTATAAAAATGGAGGAAAAATGGAAAAGTACAGATTACTGGTCATGACAGTGACATTCTACAGATTGATTTTTGAATATTCCTCGTATTTGTGCGCCTGATCCTTTCCAAATGTTTGCGTCACTAAGCCTGTAATGAAACACTCCTGCCAGCAGATGGCAATGTTGTAAGAGTTTAGTAATCAGAAAACAGCCCGGTACTATTCATATTGTGATGAATTGTTTACGTTCATACCAGCCTCTTTGGTAAATATAATATACTGATGGCTGTATTTGCGGGTTATTTTGTGTGAGTTACTGGAAAGGCTCTTAGCTGAATAAGATTGGGGGCTGCCCATATCAGAGTGGTTGAAGATATAGGGTGCCCCCCAGATTTAAGCAGGACACATAATGGATAGAGATTATGAGTTAATTATAAGCAGCTAATGTGTAGATACCTCTGCAAATTTATAAGCTCTTTCACTTTTTGCGTGAAGTCACGTGATCGGCACTTACTTTAAGCGTGCTATGAATGGACGCTTGATTAATGCGCGACTGATGGTTGCATTGTAATAATACACTTCATCAGTTTTATGTGACGTGAGTGGGGGACATTGATTGTTTCCGGTCCTTCATCAACATTATCGCGACTTCTAGAGACCGTGCGCGGAGCACTCGGAGAAAACTTTGCATCGTTTTTCTTAGTTGCATCGTTTTCAATAAATAAAATAAGACCTTTATTTTGGTGTCGTAATCCATTATCCTATCCAAAAATGAACTGTACCAGGACATACAAACACAGGGGAGGGCGCTTTTGCCAAGCTTCGTGTTTTGTAAGTACAGCCCGGTCCGTACACACCCAGTCTGGCTGCTGCGCTTTTGAGGATCTCCCATCCAAAGGCCTGGAGCCTTGAATGTAATGGTTAGGGGTGAGCGATCCCACGCCAGCTCCACTGTGTTTTCCCGTGGCTTTGCGGTTGTCTCCGTTTACCGGCGCTTTCCACCAATGTGTGTGTCCCCCCCCCCCAACCCTGGATGAAGGACTTTGAAATTTTCCAGCACGTCGAGCCTCTGCCAGTTTGGCCAGGTGGAATATAAACTCCATCCAAAGGAAATCTGACCTACAACATCGTTAACAAGACGAGTGTTTGCATGGCAAATGTCCTCGGAGAGCCCTTTATATGCAGAAACCCAAGCAGCAGATACTTGAATTTAAAGCTGGTGTTTAGGAAACACTCTGACTCTTCCTAAACTCCTATACCAAGTAGTCAACTTATCGATGCTTAGGAATGGAAGAATACAAAGAAGCCCGAAGAAGAAGAATTTTTGTAGCTCTATTTTCTTTATGATGGTTAGGTTAACAGCAATCAGCCTGTGCTTGGTTCTGACTGAAGATGTACGTGATTGTGACTGCATGCACTTTCTTGTTTTTACTTTAGTGTATTTTTGTGTCATTTAAAGACTTGCTGCATAATGTATTGCCCCATTTACAGAAATTTGGGTTAATTTTCTTTGTTCATTATTTGCTGCTTGTAACGTGTTGCAATACTTGTAGCCTGTAGGAGATTTAAAGTTTTCTTTCCAGAACTAGCTTATGAGAGATTAATTTGCTGGTATCGGTCGCTGGTATTTGGTGCTGACGGAATGTTCCAGCTTGACATAAAGCCTCAACAATCCGAGGTATTAAAGAGGCACTTCATTTCTATGTGCGCCAAAGCTAAAACAAAATCATGAAATCTAATTGTCTCTGGTCCCTTACCAATTCTTTGTAGAGGGGATGTAACTTATAGCAGGCTACTCTCCCTAAACCGCTCCTTAGAGACTTGGTGTGCATCTCACACATAACCTGTATTGATAAGTGTGACCTTTTTTGGGAATGGTCTGGTTTTTATAAATGGTCCATCATAATTGGATCAGGTTATTTATGCTCAAAACATGGAAAATAGTTTACCTGCCGAACTTCTGAGAGCACCCCCAAGCCTCAGCCGTGTTAGATTTCTTTAACAATAAAATTACAAATATTAGACTTCAAATATTTTCAAATGGCTCACAAATAACTGATGAAACACAATGTGAACAAACCTTTAATGATTTTGAATTAATCAAGGAACAGGAGTTTAAAAAATATATATAACTAAAACCAAACCAACCACTTGCCTGCTGGACCCTCCACTCAACTCCTTAAAAAATCCCTAGTAGTTCAGGCAAGACCTGTAACTGCAATAATGAATGTATCCCTGTCTTTTGGTGATGTGCCTGACCATTTTAAAGTAGTAGTAATCGGACCACTACTAAAGAATCCTATTTAACTAATCAATATTAATATGTTCAAGTGTCAAATAACTGTACTCCGTCATCAATGTCACCAGTCAAATATGGAGAACTGCAGGGATCAGTTCCTGGTCCTTTGTTTTCTCTGGACATGCCTCCATTAGGTAACGTAATGAGAAAACATGTTAATAATGTTAATTATCAGTCTTACGCCGACAATACCGAAATATACTCTTCAGGTATATTTGACACCACAACTATTGTCACTTTAGCTAATTTCTAGGTTACTTTTCATCACTAAATCAAGGTATTTGGAGGCAAGTCCGCAGATAGGAATGCTAATCTCCTCATTCCACTCCAAAGGGCTGAACTTCTCCCTCAGCAGGTCACCTTGGATACCAGCCTCTCATGCAAATCACATGTGGATGCAGTATCAAAGGTGTGACTCCTAGAGCTACGTAACATTGCCAGACTATGATGATTCCTTACTATTCATGACACTAAGAAATTGATACGTACCTTTGTATATAGCAAGTTGGGCTACTGTATTGCTCTGCTATCTGGGAGCACACATTGCACATTGAACACCTTGCAAGGGTATTAAAAATTCAGCAGCGAGTTTGAACACATAACTCCTGCTCTTAGTTCTCTACACTGGCTTCCTGTTAGGTTCAGAACTGACTTTAAAGTTCTCCTACTTGCATATAAGGCACTTAATGGTCTTGCACCTGCCTACCTGGCATAACTACTTCAAGTTAACAAGCCACATCGTCCACTCAGATCCCAGAATGCAGGTTTCCTTGTCGTTCCACATATAGATGACAGAAGTGACAGTTGGAGGGAGAGAATTCTTCCGAGGGTCCCAATATTGTGAAATGGTTTGACAGCCTATGTTCAGGTGGCTGAATCATTCTAAGTCTCTAAATCTCGACTGAAAACCTGTTACTTCCATTTAGCTCAGCTTAATGCATAACATACTGTAACCATGGCTGCTGGTGCTGATGTACATGCCGAGTACATCAGAGTTAGCACCCCTCTGCCCCTGCCCTTTGTATCTCTACCCCATTTGGCCAGCAGGTGTCGCTGGCCATCCTGCCTCTAGACTCCCTTTCTAACCCTTGTGTGTTCCATTGCTCCCCAGTCTATTACATGGCTTTTGGGTTTTGTGTAGTGTAGTCAGCCCTCTGTTATGTCTCCTAGTTCTGATTTTGGTGTATGTTAAGGTTCCTTAGTTTCATGCTTATTTAAATGTAATCTTCCCCGCCTGTTCCTTGTTGTCCCAAGTCCTTTTTGATTTGTTAATTTGCCAAGCACTGAGCTCTTGTTTTTTCTTTGCACGTCTTCGTTGTTTGCCCTGGCGATCCTGTGTATTTAAGTGCCTGACTGGGTTCAGTTCCTTAGTGAGTCATTGGGTTTCTGCTGTTCTTGTGTGTGCTCAGTAGCTATGGATCGCTCTGTTTAGTGTCTAGGTCTGATTCCTGTGTTACTCAGTTCCGAGTCTTTGCTCATTTTGGTTGTCTTTAGATTCTTGGTTTTTAGCTAATTGCTTATTCTTCCATTTGTTTTCTGACTCCTCCTGGTCCATTTGTTTTAACATATTTTCCCTGTTGTGTTTTTCGTTATATCACATAAACCCTTTTTATGTTGGAGCCGCGAGTGGATCGTCGGCCTCTTCCTGCCTGCACCGTGCCCCCCTATCGTGTATTAATGCATGATCTGACCACCTATGCTCTCTGCCTTCCTTCCCACATGTCTGGATGGTGCTCGGGGTGGGCACCATCTGAGCCGGAGTCCTGGTTCAGTCCCACGGAGGGGTGACATCATGCAAATGTAACATTGTGGGTGCAGACTTCAGTCTGTTACCCTACGCATGCCAACGTGGAGAACTGACTCATTGATGGCTTTGACCTTGATCATAGGTCACACCTTGCTTTTAGCAAGCAAGCCCACTCTCTTTTTCAATAATGTTAGCATGCCTGGGAGGGTTGGGCAGCCTGTTGTCCTTGGGCCCCCCAGGGGTTTTTCTTCTCCCTACTTGGGAGTTTTTAATTCTTCTTCTCTGTCATCCGGCTTTCTTTCTTTCTTTCATTTCTTTGTCCTCTCTCTCTCCTGTTTCTGTAGTATTCTTTCTTAATGATGTTGTACCCATGTAAAGCGCATTGGAGAGACTGGTGCTATATAAAAATGACTTGAATTGAATTGGCATGTGGGACAGGCAAACGAAACCGCCAAGCACTGAGCTCTACTTGATTTTTCTTTGAAGCATGAGTCTCTCACTTGTAACACCAAGCCTTGGAAAGCCCACTACAATTCCATGTGGTTTTATGAGTCGGAATTCTGGAACACTCCTGTAATGTCCCAGGAGACTCGGGCTGTCCGTTCAAGGCTCACGGGCGTGCTGTCCCTCACCATTGGCGGATCCCAAAACTGCTTCTTGGAAGAAAACAGGCCGCGCCTTTGTTCGGAGAAACCCAGCCAGACTGACTCGGTAGATCTTATCCGAGGGGAAATTCTGGGATCTGGGAATCCCTCGGGGAACGTGAGGGACAGAACAGAAATTTGACAATGACATAGAAAAGCCGTCCAGCCATATTTCATTCTGGCCCCGGCTAAGCTAATGTTTTGCATTAACAACATTTACAACCGCAAAAACAGAACTTCGACACCGAATGGACGGAAGGGCTTTCTCCTGTGCCGTCTTTTAAAGCCTTTTGTTTTTCTCACATTCCTCTCCCTCCAGAATGACCAGTCCACAGAAGATCTCCATATCCTTGGAGGAGAGGACCTGTCTGTTCTCAGCGGGAAGGTACGTACCACTTAGCAGCAAGGCAGGATCTCTGCCAACCAGCAGAGGAATTCCTGGATGGATCGGAAGAGCCGGTGTGTTTTGGTTGGAGTAGCTCTCCTTCTCGATTTCAAGACCATGAGGCAGCTAACTAAACATTTCAAGAATCCTTCACCGCGGTCATGTTTTGTGGGGTAAATCCTAGGGGATTTTTTTTTAACTTGCGTTGTTTTAACATGACTTTTCGATTATTTGTTTTGCTCGACCTGAATTAAGCACAATCACTGAACCAAAGTATTCTTGGAAAACATTTTCTGTTTTTTGTTATTGATGAATTGTCAGTGATTCTGTGGGCAGGTGGGATTTCCCAAATGACCACCTGATCATTTTGCTCTTGGGAGTTTTACTTGCGCAAAAATGTTCTGACGGCAGAACGAAAAAATGATTGGTTCAGAAAACGTATGCAGTCTGATTGGTTATCTCTCTGAAACCATTATTTTTCCTTCTGCCCCCAGAACATTTTTGTGTAAGTAACGAGCGTTTAGCTCACTGAGCACATGCATGAACTAGATGAGTGTGCTCGGTAGGGCGACAGAAACGGACTTTACAGGCTGCTATCTACGAATTGTAACTGACTGTTCTTGAGAAGGCACTGTAAGTACTCCCACTATCCATGGTGCAATTTGAAACTTACCCAGAGTATATGACTACAGCCCGGCCTAAAAAGACATCCACAATAGCATGGACGACGCTCAGAGCTGCCAAGTTAATGCATTTTGTCATCTCACCCATTGCAGTTGCATACTTCTGACACAAGGGGGCGATGCCTGACACTGACACTTGTGCTCCATGGGGTGGCAGACAGTAGATGGCTGACACCATTTAGTGGCTAGGCAGTGGCATGTCAGTATCTGTCAGTGACTTAATCGGGAATGCAGCCACGGGGGGGATCACAGGACAGACGGGTCAGCGATGAGATGTGCTTCCACGATACCTCTCCAAGAGCATCGTTTAACCCCCAGCTGAGGGCATGATTTGGGAGAAGGGTGCGTCGACAGCTTGGCTGGAACCTCTAGCTGGGTGTAGCCTGTTATTTTAGGGTTCAGTTTATTACTAATCTGAAAGATCCAGGACAGTGAGAGGACGTTGCCCCAGTCACCCACCAGGACAGTGATGGGGTTTGGACTGGTTAGTGGCAGACAACCCTGCAGCAATGCTGTGGCCCTCCATTTAGAAATGTATAGCCCCTTGTCGGAGATATGGCGGTTTATTCAAGAGAAGGCGATCAATTCTGTCATCTTCACAGCTCCTTCTTCCTGCCACAAAGGAATCTGAATATTCAAATAATTTACTGAGTAATACATTTTATCGGACGATCGCTGAGCTCAAGAGAGCTGCCATGCTGATGGATCTTTCGCCAGCCAGTTTTACAGTTGTGAAGGATGTCAGCTCCATCCTCATGCTTTTCAGGCCACTGTCGTGAAGAATTGGCCTTTCTGAAGAACGGGAGCGGCGGCTCGGCTCCTGGGAGACAGACACCAGGATTCCTGAGGATGTGACACTGCATTCCTAGATCCGGGTCAAAAAACGTGATACTTGGCGTTTCTGGCTGTGTGGCCCTGGGGTGCGGAGGGCAAAAAGAATAGCCCTCTGTTCCCTGTTAAAGGGGGCAGCCGCGGTCTGGAGCCTCGTGATGAAACTGGGAAACGGCTTAAAATTAAGAGCCATGGCAACGGCTCTCGGCCTCAAAACAACGTCTTTTTTTGTTAGCACTGGGCGATGCAATGTTGCTGTTCATATTAATGGCCACAGCCTGAATTGAGGGATTGAGGCATCGCCCAGCTTTTAGATCATCAAAGCACGTCCACCTCATCTGTGGCTTCATCCCCACCCAGCTTCAGCTCTGTGATCAGAAGCTGGCCTGCTTCACCTACCTGAGCTGAACCATGCAGAGGGAGGAGGCTGTCCCCTGGAGTACATACTCTTGAAATTTCCCTACAGAAACACTTCAGGAATGAAACTGACGCTATCAGAAGCACTCCTTTCACCTGGGGAGCTTTTGTGGATAATTGGGACCCCCGAGAAGATATAGTGTCCAACAATGCCTGTAGCTGAAGTTTAATAATAATCATAAACTGTGATGTCATCTGCATCCAGCAAATGGCATGAGCCAATCGGCTAAATGTCCCGCAATTGTTTTTTTATGGTGTGAAAACTGCAAGCTTTTAGTCACGATGACATCGGACCCAAGTGTGAATCTGTACTGCCTCATCACCATCAAGGAATCCTCTATAATGGTGCTGCCAGAAATCCCAGCTTTTGGAGAAAATTAAGTTCTGCATGGTGCCTGGATAAGAAGGATGTATTTGGGACCTTTATGGGTGCTGGTGGTTGTTTTACCCTGAAGATGCTTATATGTCATGCATGCCTATAGTGACAACAACAGTAACTGAATTAGTTATTGATTTTACTGTGTAAGAAATCATTTTTGTTTTCCCCTTTTCATGTTATTCTGCCATCCAACGAAGAACGTCTTGATTGTAGAGGTAAGAGGCACCAAATGTATTTTTTGATGGATATACAATGTGTAGATCCTTTTTTCAAATGGCAGAGCTTTAGAAGAAGTGTTCTTAGTTCCACACCAAACCGTGAATGTTGCTGTAACACAGACATTAAGACAGTGGACCTGTGGCCCAGTAGCTCAGGGTGAGTCCAGATGCATTTGGGGTCATTTTTGTGGCTCAAAGCCTTTTTTTAATTACATCTTTCTGGGAGGTTCTCTCTTGTTCTACATAAAATCAATATGGTTCTTTATCTGCTCCCCTTGTCACAATGAATTACATAATTGACCACTCTTTGGAGCATAAAGTAACAGAGAGAGTTATATGGTTGTTTTGTTTTACAAGTGTAGCTTTTATATACAAAGGGATTAAGAGGAATTTCTCAGAGGAAGTAGGTCTCATTAAAACATGACAAATGATTTTGTTTTAAGGGTCAGCCATTAAACTGTGTTGTGATTCATTTGAACACTGAGTTAAAAGACATTTACTCAGAAGTTATGCTTGACCCGGTTCTTATGTTGTGATTATACTACCCAGAGATGCATTGCTCTCGTTTCAGCGATGATAACAACATTAAAATCCCTCTGAGACGAGCTGATTGCGCTCTGAAAGTTTTACAGACGCATTTCAAAGGTCGTGGAAATGCGTGAGGCCTTCCCTCCCCGGCCCCTTTGCTTATTCATTAAATGAGGACCAGTGTGTTTGCTTGATGTAAAATTGAGCTGAGTGAAATTACACAGCCTGTTTTTACGGAAAAGAAGGATTCCGTTGTGGGAGGTTAGAGTGCTGAAACATTTGCAGTAAGAAGGGGAAAAACACTCAGATTAGCTGAGAAATAAATGAAAACAGATAAGTGACATGGGGGAAAAGACGTTAAATCTTATAACATTGTTAATATAATAAAGAAGTGATTAGACTATCTATAGCCCCAACGGTCTCTCTTGTGCCATTACCATCAAAGTATGGCTTCTCATGTAATAAAGCCATGTATTCCATTGAAGGCTCTCAGGATGTATCAAACACAACAAATTAAAAATGGCTACTGTGCTCTAAATATCAGTCGTTTGTGTTTATCCCGGCACCTTAAATTTGTAATTGAAATAGGACCGTTAATTTCTAAGACGCTTCCCCATTGTCCCACAGGCCATAGTTGACACTGGAAAGACAATGAAGGCTCTTCTGGAGCATGTGGAGACCTTCGGGCCCAAGATGGTTAAGGTTGCTGGGTAAGATGGCACCGTCTGGCTCCTGGGAGATTCCCCGCAAATGACAGAGCCCCCTCATTTTTTGTTTCATAGAGATATCTGACACTAGTGCGACAGGGACCTATTATCACACTACAAACAGCTTTCTGGCAATGTCAATGTGTATTTACGCACACAAGGGTGGAAGAGACCATTCAGGGGAGTGAGAGTTTTGAGGGCTCTGCTGTTTCTTCTTTCAGTTTATTGGTGAAGCGGGTGCCAAATGGACTAGGGACCCCCCCAGACTGTACGTAGTAAATCCATCCCTAATCACACTAACCCTTAATTATATGCCAAGTAAATAACATTTACGACCCCCCCCCCTCCCAAATAAGCTGCTCCAAATAAAAAAAATCACTGTAACAAGTTACTCTTTATTTAAAAGTGTTGTCCAAGAGTGCTGTGGAATTCATCTAGTTTTTACGTTACTGTCTCTAAATTTGAGTATTCACTTGCCTTCTGTTTTCTGCAGATGTTGGATTTGAAATCCCAAATCGTTTTGTTGTTGGTTACGCTCTGGACTACAACGAGTACTTCCGAGACCTCAATGTAAGACATCACACGCCACATGACGTCAACACGAGCAACTCTGTGTGGGATTTAAGAGGATGATGGTGGTTTTGCGGACCATAATTAAACAGCGTAGTGCTTCAGTATGAGATCCACAGTTTATTTATTAGTTTATTTCCTATTCATTTAATGAAATCCATATGCAGCCATATGTTTGTAAATGTGCGAGTACTTTATCTAGAATTCCACTGGTGTGAATTTTGTTTCCCGTAGATACGGAATGTTCGGCTTTCTTTGTAATTACATAATGGCCTGTTGAAGTTTGCTGCCCGGTTTTTCCTGAATTGCTATTTAGTGTTCATTTAGGATATTGGAAAGATGACGACTCTGGGTGTTACTGATTTCAGTTGGACATTTCTCTTCCTCGATGGAAGGATGACAAAGGCTATGTTTAAATATTGTTGGGATCATATAATTTAATTTTGGGGCGGCATGGTGGTGCAGTGGTTAGCACTGTTGCCTCACACCTCTGGGACCCGGGTTCGAGTCTCCGCCTGGGTCACATGTGTGTGGAGTTTGCATGTTCTCCCCATGTCGTCGTGGGGTTTCCTCCGGGTACTCCGGTTTCCCCCTACAGTCCAAAAACATGCTGAGGCTAATTGGAGTTGCTAAATTGCCCAAAGGAGTGCATGTGTGAGTGAATGGTGTGTGAGTGTGCCCTGCGATGGGCTGGCCCCCCATCCTGGGTTGTTCCCTGCCTCGTGCCCATTGCTTCCGGGATAGGCTCCGGACCCCCCGCGACCCAGTAGGATAAGCGGTTTGGAAAATGGATGGATGGATGGATGGATATAATTTATTTATTTAGATGCTGTATAGGGTATGCCAGGCTGACTCGCATGTTTGTACTTGGTGGTCAAGATCTACTTCTGTATCTTACATGCAGAAATCTTTTAACTGTCGAACACAGTTCATAGTATTGTCATTCTTTTAGGCAAAGATATCATTAAGCAAAGATATCACTTTATTGACTCTCTAATAGAGGTTTTTAGTAAAGTCAATCGAGAGCATTTATTTATACTTTTAATCAAAAGCTAATCTTAAGCATCTTATTACATCATTTAGATCTGTTTTTAATGTTTTAGGTTTTTTTGGATTTTTTTCATCTGTTTTAATATTCCTATACCTTTGCCATAAAAACGGCCCTATTTGTTGGAATGGCGTTAACTAACGTAACATAACTAACATCTCCTGGGCCTCCATGTTGGGGGTCGTGTTTTTGTCATCGGTGCCAAAATAAAGGTTCGAACCCTGACTCATGCCATTTTGGCATCAGATCAGTCTTTTCCTGGGGTCATTTTTCATCAGGGTACCCGGCAGAAAAATGCCCATGTAACTCTTTGTTGCTTGTGAACTTGGGTTCCAGGAGAAGATGAGAAATCAAGTCAGGTTGAGGAGGCGAATGAGAGGGGGAGCATGAGTGAGAGACTGAGAACGAGCCAAGCTTCAAGAGTTGACCTTCCTGCCAATATCTCTTGTCAACGCTTCCCAGTAATCAGGCAAAACCGCTTTGGTGTAAACTTTCAGCAGCGCTGTAGATGATTACAGAGGATCTGACCTTCTCGGATGTTCGTCAGTCAATACAGTGTTTCGGTCAGTCAGGAGAGCCGGGTTTGACGTGTTCCTGTCGCGCTCTGCAAACACTGATTCATCAATTTCCCTTGCTCCTCCAGCACATTTGTGTCATCAGCGAGGCGGCAAAAATAAAATACAAAGTCTGAAGAGTAAGACCGATGGCCTGCTGCGCGTGGACAAGGGAGGGCCCCATACGTCTCCATCGATACGGCGAGACTGTAAGAACCGGCCCCCGCTGGGCCAGCTGAGCTGCTTTACACTTAGAGAACCTCCTGGAACATGGGCTGCTGCCTTCCTGGGTCAAAGCAGGAAGCACTGCATGTAATCTGATTCACGATTGGTCGATATCTGCCAGTAGAAAATTAATAAATGCTCACTAACTTCGTGCCCTTCCCAGCTGTGTCGGATGTTTAATGTAATAAACTGCTGTTCCTGCTCTCATATTACCTTTTGTTGTTTTTATGTCTCCCTCAGAAGTGATTTTTTTCTCCCGTTCATTCCTGTGACCTGTCTCTCTCTCTCTCACACACACACACACAGACATATATGCTCTGCTTCCTTATGTCAAAATTGGACCTTGCCTGAGAGCAGCTCGGCTTGCTTCAACATTAACCTGTTTTTCTTAATGTCCCAAAATATAGTAAATGACTCAAAGTGATTGGTTTAATAAAAGGATAGTTTTGTGCTAAAAATCATGTTTCTTTTTTTCCATTAGCTTTATTGTTAATTTCCATTAGTGGCTCTGACCTGACATTCTATTTCTTGAGCGGATGAGATATTCTTACACGACGCCTTGATTTCTGTCCCGTGGTTTTTATTTTGACTTATTTCGCTTACTGTCCTGCTGCCAGAGGTAAGATGCAATCCGCGAATGACTGGAAATTTGAATGCATTTTCACGGGGACATTTTGAATAAGTAAGTAAGAATATTACTTGTAGTGATGAGTCATTTTGATGTATTTTGATGTATGAAAGTTACTTAAATTGTGATTTAAAAAAAAAAATCAACATAACTTTAACATAATGACAAATGAAGATTGTGATTATAAATATATATGATAACTAATAAAGTAGAGCGCGGTTTATTTCCCCCCCCTCCCCTTTTGATTCTGATTTAACCCCTGCATACATGTATCCCTGCACACATGTAACCCTGCACACGTGTCCCTGCACTCATGTATCCCTGCACTCATGTATCCCTGCACACATGTATCCCTGCACACATGTAACCCTGCACACATGTATCCCTGCACTCGTGTATCCCTGCACACATGTAACCCTGCACTCATGTATCCCTGCACACATGTAACCCTGCACACATGTATTCCTGCACACATGTATCCCTGCACTCATGTATCCCTGCACACATGTAACCCTGCACTCATGTATCCCTGCACACATGTAACCCTGCACTCATGTATCCCTGCACACATGTATCCCTGCACTCATGTAACCCTGCACTCGTGTATCCCTGCACACATGTAACCCTGCACACATGTATTCCTGCACACATGTATCCCTGCACTCATGTATCCCTGCACACATGTAACCCTGCACTCATGTATCCCTGCACACATGTAACCCTGCACTCATGTATCCCTGCACACATGTAACCCTGCACTCATGTATCCCTGCATACATGTAACCCTGCACTCATGTATCCCTGCACTCGTGTATCCCTGCACACATGTAACCCTGCACACATGTATCCCTGCACTCATGTATCCCTGCACACATGTAACCCTGCACTCATGTATCCCTGCACACATGTAACCCTGCACTCATGTATCCCTGCACTCATGTATCCCTGCATACATGTGGAACCCTGCACTCATGTATCCCTGCACACATGTAACCCTGCATACATGTAACCGTGCACTCATGTATCCCTGCACACATGTATCCCTGCACTCATGTATCCCTGCACACATGTATCCCTGCACACATGTAACCCTGCATACATGTAACCGTGCACTCATGTATCCCTGCACACATGTAACCCTGCACTCATGTATCCCTGCACACATGTAACCCTGCACTCATGTATCCCTGCATACATGTAACCCTGCACTCATGTATCCCTGCACACATGTATCCCTGCACTCATGTATCCCTGCACACATGTAACCCTGCACTCATGTATCCCTGCACACATGTAACCCTGCACTCATGTATCCCTGCACTCATGTATCCCTGCATACATGTGGAACCCTGCACTCATGTATCCCTGCACACATGTAACCCTGCATACATGTAACCGTGCACTCATGTATCCCTGCACACATGTATCCCTGCACTCATGTATCCCTGCACACATGTAACCCTGCACTCATGTATCCCTGCACACATGTAACCCTGCACTCATGTATCCCTGCACACATGTAACCCTGCACTCATGTATCCCTGCATACATGTAACCCTGCACTCATGTATCCCTGCACACATGTATCCCTGCACTCATGTATCCCTGCACACATGTAACCCTGCACTCATGTATCCCTGCATACATGTAACCCTGCACTCATGTATCCCTGCACACATGTATCCCTGCACTCATGTATCCCTGCACACATGTAACCCTGCACTCATGTATCCCTGCACACATGTAACCCTGCACACATGTATCCCTGCACACATGTATCCCTTCCTTCAGAAGCTCATCACCAGTTTTGTTCACATTGTCTTCTGGCTTTCATTCATTCCATCTTTCCTGTTTTCCCATGTTATATGTATTATTCCATATAAATGATGAAGTAATGTGTTACCGCACAACTAAGTGAGGCACCCTTGTTGTGAAAGGCACTATATAGCATCCTTTAAGCATGCAAGAATGCCCTGGAGAGTCTTTTAGTCTCCAAACCCATTTTTCTACACTGAAATTTATATTTTATTTATTTAGCAGATGCTTTCATCTGAAGCAATGTACGTTTTAAAATAATTGAATCTGGGACAATTCTGGTTATGGGCCTTACTCAAGGGTCTGACAGTGAAATCACTCTGCTGACCCTAGGATTTGAACTGATGACCATCTGATCACAAACATAGTCTCAGCCTCACACTGCCCCCAGATGTACTGATGGTGACATCTTTGCAGGATAGCCTACTATTTGTTCTCCTTTCTGGAGTCTTTGTTAGTAATGTGGCCTTGAGCTTTCATACAAATTCTGGCACTTTAAACATGTGTCTGAAATTTGTCACGTGTTAAAAGCCCTGAACGCGGAGGCTTATTGCGGTTTCCTCTAATCTCAGGATGAGTCTCAACTGTGCAGCTGCATGTTTTAGTTCAGAATCGCTCCCATAAATCTCAGCTTTTTACGTGTCTCCAATTTCATCCTGCAGGGATGCTTGGCTTTTGTTACCGGAATCCACAATGTATGTGAGCAGTTGTTCCAACAAATATCTTCCTGGAAATGTGAATTTGACTAATTTAACCACACAAATTAGTGTCAGTCAGCAAAAATATGTGTAACTTCAGAAGTCTAACGATTGTATCATTTCTGTGTGGTGACATTGTACATCATGTTTTTAGTGTGTGTGTGTGTGTGTGTGTGTGATCTGTTTTATTTCTCTGCTCAAGGTTGTGAATGTCCAGTATCTTTCTATTGCCCCCTACTGGTTTGGGGACACACTGCAACAAAGCAATCAGGTATACTTCCATTCAGCTTCCCAGTAATTGCTTGGTGCTTTATTTCTCAGCCTCCATTCCCTGCTGAACTTGCTTTCCCTCCCTTCCCCCCATCCCCGTTAATGTTGAATTGATGTTAAACAAATCTTGACAGTCAGAGCTGAGGGCTGTCTAGCCGCTGGTGCCCTGCCTTCTGAGCTTCGCCTGCCAGCAAGGTTCTGGGTGTGCTTGGATGTCCTGCCTTTATACCCCGCTGACTCCGTTAAATGTGCCGCCGACGCACTAGTGCAGCCTGCTCATCCAGAAAAAGCTCTTCTGCATGAATTCGTGCCTGCAGGGCACAGAGCAGAGCAATGCTGTTGCCGGAATCCTGCTTGAGTTACTCGTCAGAGGCGGCACCTTGGCACTGCTAACTGGCACTTGTACCACATCAGGCTACTTTTATTATACCACTGAATATTTTATATACCTTTTCTCTCTGTTTGAAGTAGTTTCCATTTTTATGTTTTTATATGCGTTGGGGTTGTTAGGGGCAATTCTTCAGATTTTTTTAAGGTGGGGGCATAAGAGGTGTTGTAATTCAGCCAACTTTATTATCAGCTGATGGTATGTTTTGAATCGATGAGTGACAGGGGAGGGGACACTTCAGGGGCCAGTCAGTTTTCAGCTGGGTCCAGTGTCCATGTGGCCCCTCCTCTGTACCTGCTGCTGAGCGACATTCAACATAACCAGCTACTGCTTAATTCCCCAGAACAGGCTTGTTTTAACCTCTCCGTGCTCCTTTGGCTTGTGGCTCTGAGTCTTCATCAGGTTTGACACAGGATTAAATTGCCTTACACATTCATCACTGAAGCTGCTCTCCAATGAAAACAGGGAATTGCCTGCAATCATGTAGTGGGTTTGTAAAACGACCTGAAAATGGGGGTTTCCAAATTGGAGACCAGAACACAGCAGTACGATTACACTCTGCCTGTGGTCTGACTTGGGTGTTGTGGTGGTGCTGCTCAGAAGGTCCAGAAGGGTATTAGTTCAAATCTCACAGTCAGCAAAATAACTATATCACCTTGGGCCCTTAAACCAAACTCCAGAGGTACTGCCTGACCATGGTCTCTGATCCTTAACATCTGCTGAATAAATGTTTAACTAATTTGTAGTTCATGAAAGCATATCTGGGGGGCGCTGCACCTGCGTTTCTCCTCATTCAATGGGCCTCTTCGTACCTCCAGGTGTCTCGGTTACAGCAGACGGGTTTCTGAAAGGGCTCAGCTTTAGTGGGGGAGGGTGGGGGTAACAGCCCCTCTCATGTCAGCCCACTGAGCCTTAAATCTACCCAGCGTCTGGCAACAAAGCGGCCCTTTGTGGCTCGAGCCCGCTGCCCTCACTGCCGCCCCGGCCCACTTACCCCTCGGCCGACTCCGACGGGGATCCGGGGAGGGTGGCCAGAAGACAAGCGGTGATACGTTGAGCTGTTCTGAGTAATCACCAATCAGCCGCACCCTCTGCCTAAGCGTCCGAACCCTCAGAATCGTGGGTGAATCAGGGCTCATTCGATACGATGCAGTTTCTCTCTCATCCAACTTTTGAGAATTGTTATTTTTACTACAGTGTTTCCACATCTACTAAAATACCTTAGTTGGCTTTACTTAGTTTTTGCTTAAAATCTGTTTTTACATGTTTCAGATTTAATTTACGCTTTTGCTGAAACCACCCTGGTATCAGGGTAAAGTAACATGGTGTCTATACAGACAGTGGATTTCAAAATTTAAGAAATGTTCTGAAATAACAATCAACAACTTGATTCCTATGAAATACTTCACCCTTTGGCCCATTGCAGGCATGCTGCTGATGTGAGCTTTTCAGTCTGACTCTGCCATTTAAGGCCTTTGCCTTTTTTGTTTTCCCCGACATTTATTTTTCTCCGGAGTGGACTCTGAGGTATGCGGGTTTCTCTTTCAGCCTCGGACAAAGGATACACTCCAGCGTTGGTCTCCAGCGTGGAGGTGGGACTCCTGGAAGAATGAGTGAAAGCCAGGCATTGTGGGGGGGGGGGGGGGGGGGGGGGGGGGCTCTGATTAGGATGGTGTCAGAACAAAAGCCGGAGCAGCCGGGAGACAGGTGGGCTGGTAGTAACAAGAGAAAGAGTGAGACGTTGGTGCGGACTGAAAACCGGGTGCATTTTCAGGGTCCCCTTTCAGAGCGTCGATGATGCTGTGGCCGGCAGAATGTGGCAGTTGGCAAGGCGGCTTTCACAGCAGTTTTCTTTTTCTTCCAAGGCTCTGACTGATGTTCAGGCAGAGCAGTAAGCTGATTGGTTGCTGTTGGCTAGCATGCCCCGCCCATTGGCTCCGCCCCACTGTACCTCTTGCGTTGGAAGGCCGTATCCCTGAGTCCAGACTGCCGCTGACACCTCACGGCCCAGAGCAACCCCACTGTGAACCGGCAGGATATGTGACTCTGATAATCCGACCAACCGGACGCCCTCGGAACCCCTGATCTGCGTGTGGCCGAAAGTCCTACTAGTGGCCCATTCCAGGGGCTGGAGGATGGCAGGGGTTTAAAAGTGAGCACTTTAGAGAGGAAGGAGCCTCAGGGTGTAAAGTATGTACACAAATGTGCTGGCAAGCCACTCGGGGAGGGCGGGGGCTGGAGTCGACGGGGACTCCTGCCATGCGACCTGAAATATGAGTTTGTGTAATTCCATGTGAGATTCCTCACTTGTGCCAAGAAGATTAAAAAAAAACAAACCTCATTACAGAAGCATTTTCTCTGAGCTTTGAAAAAAGACGACATTTCAGTCATGCGAATCCAGAAAAAGCACTGAAACACTTCAGCCTGTTAAAGTCCTTTGCAGCCAGCACCGTACAACTGTGTTGTTTGTTGAGTTTGAATCTTCATGTTGGTCGAGGGTCATTATTCATATTCCAGCAGAAAGGGGGGGGGGGACTGGAAGCTGTCCCAGGCATCCTGGGACACATGACAGGGGCAGAGGGGATGCCAGCCCATTACAGGGCACAAGGGTGTGTTGTCACCCAACCATGTAGTGCATGGAAAAACGGAATCAATGGCGTTGTTGTGTACTTCAAACGATGTGAAGAGAATGGCACATTATCCACCTGGATAATACAAATCCTTTATGCTCAGGCAAGAAAAACCACACAGACAATATGCATTCGGGGGGAACTCTGGTTTACGTCTCTGATCGCGCCAAGTTGCACTCTCTGCACCCTTTTGTAATGTCACAGAAAGGAAAGGATGTCTCCCTTTTTTTAAGCCAATGTCAACATGGCCTTTTGTTCAAAGTCAGAGTTAAAGCACCAAACTAGAAAAAAACAAGTAGTCCAGCCGCAAGAGGGAAACTCATTAACAAACATCGATGCACATTAAAACCAATGACTCAAGGGTGCGCCTGCATTAACTGAACGTTAAAGGATTCGCAGGTAAAATCAGTCACACTGTACGTGCGTGGAAAAGCACAATACATTTAACATCACAAACCACCCAGAAAAAGAACCCAGAACTCAGTAACCTCTGCCAGCTCCAGAGGTCTCGTGCGGTGTAGCTCAGTGTGCTGGGATGCTACATCTGTGATCAGAAGGTTGCCTGTTCAAATCCCAGGATTGATAAAGTGATTTCACAGCTGGAGTTCCTTAGCAAGACCCTTACAATCCAATTGTTCCCAACTGGGACTGCCACCTCCTGCTTTCAATTGACTGTCGTTTTGCTTAAAAACCATCTACTAGACAAAGTAGCTGTACTAGTAAACAATCAAATGAAAGTAAAATCCCAGATGTCAACTTACGGTGTTTAAATGATGGAGATATATATATATATATCATTATTGTTTTAAAGATTCTAGAATATTAACATATATTTTATATCAAAATGCTATATAATGACCATAAATTATATGAGATACAATGATTTTAGGTTCAGACTGGCAACTTTGCTCAACAAAGTTTAACCATGAAAAAGAATTACTACTTGCCCACTTCTGCTTTCACAACAGAAAACGTCCTCTATGTGTCACTGTAGAGCAGAGGCGACGAGCTACACGATCGAGTGTATTTTATCTCCACGCGTGTGCGGGAAACAATTTGTCAGTAGGCCAGGAGGAAGGGAACTCCAAGGTCATCCGGAGAGATCACTCTGAAGAGAGCGGGGATCACAAATGCACATGCATCTCTGATAGTGTACTGTAAACAGGGCAAGTCCACAGAAAGGCGATATTAAATACATGGCCGTGTCTCCCCCTGAATAACCCTCAGCTGGGGGTAAAGCTAGCCAGTATCGTTAATCATTAACATTATTCACTTTCACATCAAAGCCTATTTACTTATTGACAGAGAACCCTATCTTTGCATAACTCCGACATAATGTGAAACCAGTCAATGTCATTTGACTTAAAATCATTCCAATAAAAAAAAAACACGTGGTTGAAGTCCTCTAGCGAATTCCTAACCCTCAGCAGTAACCCTCTCCATCGCTCACCATTTCCAGTAGGTCCCTGTCCTTCACTTCGTTGACCAAAATGTAGTATTATTTAGAATTTTACAGTAGGTCTACAGGACAACATGACATAAGTTTGAAACATTAGCTGTAATGTTGGTTTCTTTCCAAACCTGTAGTTTAAAGGGACTGAAATCGCGTTACAAATGGGATGGTTAATAAACTAGGTGAAAGCGCTTTCAAACTCTCGTGGTCACGCCGCTGATCGGCCAGGCTAGCCATGCGAGGCGGCTTCCGGTTGGCTGAGTTTGAAATGCAAATCGGTCAATTTCGGACGTGATTGGGTGAGAGCGGCGCAGCCGAGTCGAAGGCGGGGCGTGGGGCGGGGCAACCAGGACCCGTCGATTAGTGTGTCCCTCAGTGTGCGGAGGAGGGGGGAGGCGCACTCACTGGGAAATGACTTTTTGTTTAAATCCTGCGATCGAGAGCACGCATGGAGTATATACACGCACATAGAGGTTAGTTTTTGCTCCTTTACTGGGATCCTTGTGTGATTGCATGCAAAATGTGCGCAGCTGGGCGTCTGTTTGCTGTGTAGTTCGCTAGCTGAGGGTCGTTTGGTTTTCTCCTTTTTAAATTATTATTGATGCTTTTTTAAAAAAGAAATTATTCAGTGCTGGCAGCCAGGGAAACAATGTATCACCACTGCAACTTTGGCTGATGAGGGAAGAATGGTGGCGCTGCCCGCTGTATTTTTTTCTCTCCGAATGAAATCATTTTGGGTAAAGATGAGGGAGGAGGTGGACCGCCGGAGTCTTGCTCGGTCTTTTCTTTGGATTTGCGGCAGGTAGGTTGCTTCGCCCGATCGCATGCTGCCTAGCACGGCTGATCTGCTCTGGCCACCTCCGCTCCCCACCAGTTCACATGCCACGGCGGTTGGTATCGCTACATTTCGACTCGATTGTCAAAATTAGGACGGGTAACAGAAATCGACAATAAATTGATGCAGAAAGACGGCAGTCGTCGTCAACGACGTGCATTTTATTGATACTGCAAGATGGCAAGCTGTCGAGATATCTGACCCGTCAAGCAGCTTTGCTACAGCAGCGTTCCGGATGATGAAAGGTTCCTCTGTTAATCCATAGCCTTTCGTGTAATTGGGGAGCCAGATATGGTCAGATAGTATGCTACAAAAATATCAATCGTACTAAATAAATAAAAAAAGCCTGACATAGGCCCTTTGTATACGACTGGAAAACACTACGCGAGATCCAGCCTGCATTCATCCCGAATAAGCTGAGCTGCTAGATCGCCATCTATCATGGCAATTGTTGCTACTAAAGTTTTGCCCGTATTTAATTATTTAAGTCCCTTTCCGAGTCGAGGTGGCACTCTGAATGAAGCAGAGGGAATAAGCGGCAGATCAGGGGAGGTCACTGGGTTTAGGACGCTTTGCTGGAAGATAGTGTGGCATGCAAAATAAAGGGACTTTTTATTAGGAAAACAGGTACGTATCCTTTAAAGCATTAGTAAAAAAAAATACACATTCAATGGGATTTCGTTTTGCCTCACATTTTCACATCTGTTTTAAATGAAATTCTGTATATTTTATGTTATTGTGTGTATATGTATACAATAAACACAAAATAGTTATTATACAGTTATTGCGGGTTCTGTAAAGCGATGTAGATCAGTTTTAATTTGTCCAGGGAGTAGGTGTTTCTACGTCAAAATAATAGCCAGACCTGTCAATATTGGCTTGATTTGACATTAAGTAAATATGTAGTAAATAGCGCTAAGTGACTGCAAAAAATAAAGTGAGCATTGTTAAGGAGATAAGACAACGAGTTTTTGGCAGTCCGTTTCACCAGCACTGGGACAGTGTTGGGACAAGTTTTTTTTTTCTTTGCCTAACTTTGGTTTTGTGTTTGATCGCAGAATTGCCTGACCGATGCGATGAAGACGGAAGTCGGTGTGGATTAAAATATTTTCTTGAAGGATTCTTCGCTTTGGGATCTGGGGATTTTTATTTTATTTTCTGCCTTTTCAATGCGGGCTCCGGGGTTTCTGCGATTTGAAATGAAATAATGGCGACACGCTGGACAGAGCCCCCGGACCGAGATGACGGGAGAAAGCGGTCGGCCGCGTCCCCGCCCTGCAAGGTAAGGAATGCCCGTCGGTGGCGCGCGTGGGAAGCCGGAGCGAGAGCATGAAACGCGGCGTTTCTGCAGCCACAAATGCAGCGCAGGAGGGTGCAGGACTTTTGCTTTTAATGGTTCATTTAAGGGTCGTTGCCCCCGGGGGCTGAAAGAAATGCATACTCATTTTAGTTGACTATCGATTGAAAAAAATGAACGTTTTAATTCATTTTAACTGGAGCACGCGGAGGCATCCATTTGCGGAGCAGGTGTACGGCCTGGAAACGGCTTTTATTTTCGCCTTTGATGGAAACGTGACATGAATACGGCGAAGTGCGCTGCGGTCTCATTGGGTGGGAAATGTACTGCTTTCTCCACTGTCTTGGCTCGGATGGCCCACATACATTTTAAAATTCCGTGTTTAAGTATTTTGGTCTAGGTTTTTGAAAGATGGATTTATTTCCTCTCTGATACCAGCCCGAGTTTTATCCATGTTACGATTCCCTTCCCAGCCCAAAGACCCTCTCCGTGATTTACCCCACTGAGGTTGTTTTTACCCATCGATATTGTCCACGTCTCAAAGTTTCGCTCTTGTGGGGTTTCTGTTTTGTTATTTGGATGTGTGATGCACACGGGTGCTTGAAAATAAAGAATGATCGGACTGTGTTGGCCGTTAATGGCAAATTAGGTAAATGGACACGCTTTGGGACGTTGTGTATATTCACGGAATTTGCAAGGTGGGTATGACATCTGTACTCTGTTAGGAAAGCACTTGAAGGCACCTGGCTGTGAATTTCGCTCCTAACCGAGGTGGAAGTTTGCAGCGGGACGGGAAGACTTGCCGTGCAATTAGCGGCAGATTTCCCAGCGCCACGGACAGGCGGATGATGCCGTGCTGGGATTCAGATGCCGGAAAGGTCGAGGAGCCGTGGGACTGCATTATTACGTCATCGGGGGGGGGATGGGAAATTCTGGGTTTAATCGTCCACCTTACAGGAGTTGGGGTATGCGTTCTGGAAACGCGGTGGCAATGGGGGGCTGGGGGGTTAGTGTATTCAAAGTCTCTGGGAAGGAGTTGTTGGGGTGGGGGTTAGTGTATTCATCACACAGTGTGCCTAATTTTGCTCTCATGTAAAAATATGCATTTCATTCTAAATTATGGTTTGCTTTGTATAATGGCATTAATAATTTAAGTTCTTGAAGGTGATGATGCTGCAGTCAGATATAATCTTCTGTAGGTTTCCTCCTCTGATCCTGGGAGATGTTGCTGTGGTGTTACTGTCTTTCTGATGAACATTGGGATCACCATGAGTTTGTGTGGTTTGAATCTGCTCTCATAATTGTTGATGAGGTCTTCCTCGAGCCTCTTTCGGCTTTATAATATAATGTTCTCAATGTGATTTAGAGTTTGTCTGCCATTGCAGATGTGTTGTTTTGATTGGTGGAGGTGTTGTTGGGGGGGGCTTCACACATGCGGGTGTTCCTAGGGCTACAGTGTGTAATGTCTCATCCCAAGGGGGCCCTTCGGGTCAGATGACCCAACAGCCGTGTTTCTGAGTTGGTACTTTGGTCATGCTGCTTATAAATATAGCTATTGTCGTTATTGTTTGTCGTTGCTGTTATAGCTACCCCTTGCTTCCAGGTGATCTCAGTCACACGCTTTTTGTGATATTGGTGACATTCTATCCTTTTCTGTTCCACTGTCCTTTTCATGTGGGTTTTGCTCTAATTTGACTTATTCCTCTTCTTTCCTCATCTTAAAGCTGACGCCCCTCCACCCCAGAATTGGCTGTGGATGTTAGGCTGTTTTGGGGTTTTAATTTTTTTTTTAATTCACCTAAGAATCTCTGCGGGACTGGGGGTGGTGTGTTTCATCACACCGCATGTGAAGGGACTGCAGGCAAACCTTCGCTTTTGTCAGGATCCCACCCACGGTCCACGATCGCGTGACAGAAATGTAACTGGTCAGTCTTGCTAATTATGCAGTCACCAGCATGCTTTGCACTGCATCTCACTTAAATATTGTAAATAAATGTTTATTTGATTAAGTCTGTCAATGGTAAATATAACCTTGTAATGTTTGCCATGGATTGCATTGGTTTTCCGATTTACATCACTTCTAGTATTAAAGCCGTCCGCTTGTTAAGTTTGACGTAACACATGAAGTAAAACTGTTTCAGGGTCCAAACACACCACGGAGAAGCCGGTTATGTAATTCACCATAACTTTCTTTAAGGGTGAAAAGGGGGCTAACTTAGAAAAAACCGTGAAAGGGGGTTAAATTCCTTTTATTCCGAGAAAGTGATGATTGCCACTGTTCTGCCAGAAGGATTTATCAGTGAAATTGTTCGGTACATCATTTTCAGTTTGGTACACACAATGAAATTAATGAACACATTTCTTGACCAAAATTTTAAAAAAAAACATTAAAAACAAACATTGCTAATTGTGGCTGTGGGTTTGCTATGGCTAATCCTAATTACAGTCTGTCATAATCGGCGGTTTGTGAACATTTGCTTTGCTAATAACTGGAGAGGGAGTAGTTGATAAAAGCAAGGCTGTCCGTTGGTGTTACACTAAAATCAGAAATGCTGCTGAAAACACATGAGGCGACATCACCCGTGTGTGTGTGTGTGTGTGTGTGTGTGTGTGTTTGCACGGCAGAAGCAGCCTCTGCCACTTGGCATCTCTCTCGCGTTTAAGCTGTTCCAGCTAGAGACAAGCGAAGAACAGTAAAAAGAACATGGTAAAGAACATGAAATTAATTTCATTTTGTTATTTGATTTTTAAATTTTGTATGTTTTTTACGATGTGCAAATAAGTGAGATACTAAGACACACAGCACAGCAGCATATTGGCTTGTCCTCTGTTTGGCCCCGGAAGCCGTATTGTCACATGATCTGTACGTCATGACTTACCAAATGGATAGTGGGTGTTAATGAAGGGAGCGGCTTCCATTGTAAAAGAGCTGTCGTCTGCTTTATTAAAATGACTGGTGCGTTATTTGCGCTCTGTATGGATCTGCTGCATCAGAAACGTCCTGCGCCCTCTTGAGTTGTGCTGTGACGTAGAGTGACGGATTGTTCTCGCCGATGTGATTGATTTAGTTTTGTCCCGATTCCGTTTGAGTTATTTGAGTTATTTAGCCACCTTAAGGCTTAGACCGTGGCTGAACGGGCAATAACAAATCGTCACTAGTCATGTGACCAAACTAGCTTTGGTTGCTCATACTTGGTGATGGATTTGTGGGTGGTTGACTGAGTACTGACCAATGTAACCCCCCCCAGCTGTGTGTCGTGCTCTTGGCGGAGACCCTGTTCTGCCATTTTTAGTGAGTATAGCTGAGAGCTCACACCCCTGCCCCCCTGCTCATTAATGAGCAGGTCTCCCAGGCCTGCCCCCTTACAGCCCCTCCCTTTGCATGGTGTCCCTGGGGGGGGGATGGTAGAGGGTATTTTGGAGCCAGCTGCTCCCAGTCATTAGAATTGCTTCCCCCCCCCCCCCCGGCTGGGTCCCTGTTACATGCCCCACCCTCTCAGAGCCCATCCCCCTTCTCGGACCTCAAAATGTGTACGGGTGCCACAGCAGACTGCCCATTTCCTGCAGCTTTAACCTCGTACGCTGCACCTGCCTGTCCGCCCAACCGACACCACCTTAATGAACCCAGAAGGCCTGAAAATCCTGCGTTTAATTTCCAGTTAACTATGTGACTACTCTTCATCTGTATTATGCTGTGTGCGGGGCAGGGGGGCTTCCCCATCTGCTCCAATTTTTTCAATTTAATTTTTATTTTCAAAATTACAATAATGTTGTAACATAAGGGTGCCCAGCAATGAGAGCCATTAATTAGCTTTTAATTTTTAATAGACAGGGGTGCTGAAGCTAGTTTCCTCATTTCAGTTAGGGGGCATATAAAGAGAATTTTTTAGGGAATTCCTCTAAAAACAGTTGAAAACAGTTAACGAAATTCTGTGATGCACATGTTGAATTGGGGAATGACTCTGGATTTGGAAAGAATTACTTACTGGAAATTTTCCCTGTTTGTTGTGGAGGTGGTTGGCAGCTTGTATCAGAGCCTTTTGAATTTCTTTCATTAAAAAAAACCTCTATTTCCCAGAATCCCTTTGTGCAAAGGAAAGCTAGGAGTAGCCTGGATTGGCATGTGGGTGCATGCTGGTAATTGTATTAGGCCAGTGAGAGCTGGACACATCTCCCAGCTGGGAAGGGCGTGGTGAGGCAACTTCATTGCATGTGAGTAGGTTGTGTTCGGGGGCGTCACACAACCAAGGGCATGTGAGCTGAGGGACTTCTGGGGTGAGGCTCTTTCAGGATAGCTGTCCTGGTTCAGGTCTTTATGGGAGTCGCATCCTGCTAGCTTCTGGTCTCCGTGGTAATGGATGATGCTTGCCTCTCTCTGATGGCTGCTTGATGTACCCTTTGGGGGGCCCATTGGCCAACTTGGTTCTACACTGGTGTCCCTTGCCGCCATCTTGGGATCTGAAACAGGAAAGGTATGACTTTGTCTGGGGGGGGGGGGGGGGGGGGGGGGTGAACGGTGGCTAGTGATGACCTCAAGGAAGTGTAATAGTGCGTTCATTTTTCTCTCGGAACTCGGAAATTCCGAGTTGAATGACCCCACGTCTGAACAAACATGGCTGCCTCATGAACACGCGGTACCTCAGTGGTACCTTGCTGGTTAGGGATTGGAACCAGCAATCTTTCAATCAGACCAATAGATCCAATAGATCACCACTGCACAGTAGGGTTTCTTCTAATAGTTGTACATTTTTTGTAATGTCTTTTAGAAGCACCACCTAGGCAGATTCCTTGTATGATTCCTTCTACACTCCTGCCACGCTGGATGAATCATGTAGTTCCTCTGTTGGTACTGGATGGGTTGGTACTGACCTATTTCCGACCTTGTATAGTCATTTTTTACAGCTTTGTCTCCTTTAGGTCATCGTTCTGGCTGTTCCCAGAAATCTCTACATTAATTACCAGCCAACCTGCATCCCTTGCTCTTTTTTTCTTGGCCAATTCAATTTTGCTGTGGGGGTGGAGCTCCTGAAGAGTTATTTTTTATTGAGGGGGTGGTGCTTTTGCCGTGGGGGTGGAGTCTCTGTAGGCCTGTTTTCCACAGAGGGAACGGTGCCTATTGACCACTTAGGCAGACTTATTCATTAATAAGTAATCTTCTTTGAGTAAATGGGAGGTGGGCCAGATGGTGGGTGGAGCCCATCCGTGTTGCCTCTTGGCTTCTTTTTTTTTGCTTTACTGCAATAAAAGCTAAACTAAGACACAATAACTCAGCTGTGAAGTAGCCAGCCGCCTTATGCTTCTGCTTGGTAGTAACTTCTATGTGGGTTGTAAAATCAGGACGTGCCTCATTTTGTGACCTTTCATAGAAGAATCATGCCACAAGGGCTCATGCATAGAAGGTGGTGGGTCATGGAGCAGCCAATAACAGCGCTGTCTGGCATCTCCTGTTGGTGTTGCCGTGCTCTGCTTGTTTCCCCGACTACGCACACCTGGTATGTCTTCTGGTGTCCCCCCCCCCCTCATGGCAGGCCACTGGAGTTTTCTCAGAGATGGGGACCTTTGCTGGGCTGCGGGGGCCCTCCTGGACCCCTGGGCAGGCTTCTCATTCCCTCCCTCCTGTTCAAAAGTGCTCCTGCACCCTATCGGGTGTGAATTGGCGCCACGGACCCATCGATCCGCGTCACCAGCAGGCCCCTGACGATCCATACGCCTCATCGATCTGCCTGCAGGATTATGGTGCTCTGCTTCAGCTCACTTATGGCTCTGGTCTCTCTCAGTAATGGGGACTCATCGCTGCCTCCTGCCTCCACAGGACTGCGGTGTTTTTAGTCATTTAACTGATTTTTGTGTGTTTGAATTATAACATTTAATTGTAAAATCAGATATATACATTACATGTGCACATGATTGATTAGAGAATCAGTCCCCGTCGGGTCGTCTGTTCAGAACCCATGTCCTGGAGCCAGAAGAGGGTTTCTTTGTGGGTTTCTCTCCTCCCCCTTTCCCCAAAAGTGAAAGGGCTTTCAATGGACATCTGCAGCGTATCTGCGCCGGCAAACCACCAGTGATCCTGGAATAATGGCACCGGCGCAGCGCCCTGCCTCTCGTGGCTGGCTGCCGATTCCTATGGGGGGGGTTTCTCCTCCCAGCAGACTTGGTGTGCTAACCAGCTCCACGAGCGATTTCAGCTGGCACCGTAAACATTGCGGCATTTGAAGCGGCTCTGCACCTCCTGTCTGCCACCCTCTCTGCCGCCGACTCTGTGGCAGTGGAGCCATGGCTCCAAGGGGGAGGGATGCTCTGATGGCACTGCATGCACTGCATGACACCGGCCCCAGCGGTTGGCTCACGGTAACGTCCACATCACGTCCCCTCCCTCCCACCGGCCGACGTCACACGCTGCGGTGCTCCGGAGCGATGCAGCAGCTTCGGACTGACTAGACGAGCATCCCGGCAGGTGACTCGGCGGGTTTGGGGGGCTAAATAAGCAGCCCCTCCGCAGACCTTCAGCAGTGCTGCTGAGTCAGGCTCGCTCTCCTGATCCCTGCCTCTCTCTCTCTGCTCCCTCCTCCTCTCCTCCTGCATCACTCTTCTCTCTCTCACTCTCCCTCAGTCTCGTTTACATCCCCGTCCTGTTTGTTTTTCGGCCTCTCCAGTTTCTGATGGTACTCTTTCCAGACCGGGGGGTTCTGTCTGCCATGAGGCGCCTACCGGGCAGGCAGGGATTGGCCCTCTGAGCGGGCATCCTTGCCGCCTGCCTCCCGAGGGGGTGGGGGGGCAGGGCATCCTGGCTTTGCAGTTATGGCTCACCTGAAAGTACTGGACCGCATGATCAACCGCAACTGGAACGCGATCTGCGACCTCTACTGCGCCTGGAACAATGAGGTTTGTGTGTCCCCAGCCAGCTAAAAACAACTTTTAGTTCTTAGTTTTTACACTTTTGTCTCTTTAATAGATTCCTGTTCGGAGTAAGTGTGGCTTCCTGTGAGCACTTCCCCCATCTCCCCGGCCCGCGTTACGTAACCCCCAGCAGCGCCGTTCCGGTCTCTACCTGCAGTGTGCCCCGCACACTCCCGGCTGCCTCCACCTGTGTCGCCCTGATCTGATTCTGGATGCTTCTTTATTTCGTCCTTGAACGCGGTTGAAGTTGTGGGTGACACTCTGAACTGCATAACCATGTGTCTGTTTACAGGTGAGCTGCGTGCGTGTCTGTCCGTCCGCGTGCGTGTCTGTCCGTCCGCGTGCGTGTCTGTCCGTCCGCGTGCGTGTCTGTCTGTCCGTCCGCGTGCGTGTCTGTCTGTCCGTCCGCGTGCGTGTCTGTCTGTCCGTCCGCGTGCGTGTCTGTCTGTCCGTCCGCGTGCGTGTCTGTCTGTCCGTCCGCGTGCGTGTCTGTCTGTCCGTCCGCGTGCGTGTCTGTCTGTCTGTCTGTCCGTCCGTCCGCGTGCGTGTCTGTCTGTCCGTCCGTCCGCGTGCGTGTCTGTCCGTCCGTCCGCGTGCGTGTCTGTCCGTCCGTCCGCGTGCGTGTCTGTCTGTCTGTCCGTCCGCGTGCGTGTCTGTCTGTCTGTCCGTCCGCGTGCGTGTCTGTCCGTCCGCGTGCGTGTCTGTCTGTCTGTCCGTCCGCGTGCGTGTCTGTCCGTCCGCGTGCGTGTCTGTCCGTCCGCGTGCGTGTCTGTCCGTCCGTCCGCGTGCGTGTCTGTCCCCTTGGGGCTGCTGGGTTTGGTGCAAAGCTGGGTCTGTGATGTGCCCTCCCCCCTACCCCGCCAAAGCTCTGACACTGTGCTCATTGTCTGTCGTATGCCCCCCCCCCCCAGACTCTGTGTGATCTTCCGTAGGAGCTATGCAGTGTCATCTTTAATTTAGCCCCCCCCCCCCATTCCGTTGCCCCCATGGCTTAATTTTAGCCGCTGCGTAGATTCTGAGCATGCCGAGTTGAACTGATGGCCCTCTGTTTAGTGCTTGGCCCACGGGGGGCTGCGGGCCAGGGGGGCGCTGGGCTCTTGAGAGTCGCTCTCTGTATCGGCTGCAGCGGAGTGTTGTGAAATATTCACGGACGAGCACCTGGCAGCGATGTCTGGTGTGGGCGGGTCCATGGGTCAAACGGGCAGCGGGTGTGTAGGACTGCTGTAGTTTTGGTGGGGGGGTGTGTGTTCCTTTCCTGCGTGTTGGGTTAAGCGAGTGTGTATGTGAGAGCAGAGATGACAATACCCTATGAGGGGGGCAAAGGTTTTATTGAATGCTTAGGTATTAATTATTCATGACCCAGTGCTGAGCTCTCCAATTATGGTCGCTCTCCGGTTTCATCTGTAGGCCCAGTGCTGCTTAATTGGTCCACCTGCTCCCCGTGAGGCCAGCCGGCTGGCTCTTTGTGTGGACCCCCGTCGGCCGCCTCGTCGGGGGAGCCCCCCCTTGCTGGCGGAGATCCCCTACACCCCCGCCTCGCTCATGGGGATTACAGGCAGTGCGCCACTGCCCTGGAGGGGGTGCTTGGGGGTTTAGAGCCCGCCTTTCTGTGGTGAAGGGGGTGTGGTATTGTGAGACTGGCTGGGATGCGCGTATTCGCACACACTGCCCGAGTGGACAGCAGCTGTCAACGGTCCTACTCGTCTGGTCAGTTCTAAAGTGTGTGTGACCTTGCTTTGAAAACCCAGACCCTTCATTTCTGTCCAGCCTAGTCAGTGTGTCTGTCCCTGGCGTCCTGATTGCATTGACTGGTTAACTGGTCACTGATCAGCGAAGGCTGGCTTCTCCTGCATAGTCAGTACCCTAGATGCTTTGGCAGATTCTGCCTTTTATGTAACTCTCCTGTGATTACTGAGAAATCGATGCAGTGGTGGGAAGGCCGCCGTAATGCAGGAGAGCCTTCACAGCATTCTGGTCTGTACAGTCAGTGTGAGGAACTGCAGGAAATGCTTGAAGAAATCCAGAAGCGGAGAAGCTGCTTCCGGAAGGGGATCTGTGAAGACAGTCTTGGCAATTCCATTTCTCTCTTTCCCACGGCCCCTAGTCACTGGCAATGGCCGGCCATGCCACTTTGTTGACTGCTGCCCCTGGGCCCGACACAACCCCCCCCCCCCCACTCCCCCCAGGTGCAGGTGGTGAGTTGGCACAGGGCGCTGATTCACAGAGGAATGCATCTCTCAGCATTTTTTTCAGAGTCAGCTTGAGAAGAACCTTGTTCTGCGAATGTAGTGCTGGAGGTGGAGCTGTGGCTGGGGGACACTGGCGAGGCAGGTTATTGTTTGGGGTGGGGCTCATGGGTACCGTCTTCATAGGATAGGGCTCTGAAGGCAGGACATCATTCGTGCGTAAGTTTCTTGAATGGGGCATTGCTCTGGGTGTGGCTTAGGGGGTGGGGCCTCAATCATGGGTGGGGCTCTGGAGGTGGGACTGTTCGTGGATGATGCATTGCTCTGGATGTGGCTTAGGGGGTGGGGCCTCAATCATGGGTGGGGCTCTGGAGGTGGGACTGTTTGTGGATGATGCATTGCTCTGGGTGTGGTTTAGGGGTGGGGCCTCAATCATGGGTGGGGCTCTGGAGGTGGGACCGTTCGTGGATGATGCATTGCTCTGGGTGTGGTTTAGGGGTGGGGCTCTAGAGACAGGACCCCCTTTTCTGCTGCCGGAGCTGGCCCTGATAAAGATGACTGTGGCCTTTGCTGGCCAAACGCTCATCGCTGAGCCTGGATTTCTGTTGTTTTCTGAAGGTGAGGGTGGCCTTTGTCATTTATCCTTTTGGTTGTATTGGCCGCGTTTTATTTGGGGGGGGGGTGTTTCCATGTGCTGCAGGCTGTCCGTGTGTGAAGCTGGCTCTGACGCACTGCAGGCACGCTGCCCCGTCTCTGTCTTTCTCTGCGTCTCATAAAGCTGCCCTGCCCCCAGTCTCCTCTGCACCGATGCGCGACCCTGGCAGGGATTGCTGCTGATGAGAAAGCGGGCCCACTTTGTGGTTGGGGGGGGGGGGGGGGGTTGTTGCTATGACGACTGTGCATGAGAGGCAGTGACGCTGCGGGGTGGCTGTACCAGGTGGTGTCTCCCTAGAAAGGTTACCGCGGCGCTAGCATCTCTTACGTGCATCTCTCTATTCCTGCCACTTCCCACCGACCGGCTGGCCTGAACAAAAAACACAATCTGAGGGTCTCTGTAAATGGGTGTTAATTGGTTACGCGTGGCGTACCAGAGCACAGTGTGCTGGGCATTGCTGGTGTGCCGTGGGAAGACTGGGCGCTCGGAGGTGCCAGTGTGTTAGCGGGCGTGCTAACGATTTGTGTAATGGCAGTTGTTAAAGGGATTAAAGTGTGTCTCTTCCAAAGGAGGTATTTCAGCATGTGCGTGCATGATGTGTATATCACTGCAGATGCGTCAGGAAGCCTGCGTGTGTGTGTGTGTGTGTGTGTGTGTGTGTGTGTGTGTGTGTGTGTGTGTGTGTGTGTGTGTGTGTGTGTGTGTGTGTGTGTGTGTGTGTGTGTGTGTGTGTGTGTGTGTGTGTGTGTGTGTGTGTGAGAGAGCTTCAATCTGCTTTGCATGTGTTTTTATTTTCATCTATTCGTGCTGCTTTTTGGCACCCGTGTCATGCGACCGTCACTCTGATAGTATTTCCTGTCTCCACACGCGATTTCGGGGGGGAGTGGTGGCAGTGATCAGCACTGAGACGCCACACAGCTGGGACGGGTTGGGGTCCGGTTACGGCCGGAATGCCGTGAGTGCGTCTGTGCGGCTCACGTGACGTTCCTCCCCCCGGACCCCATGTCCCATCCTGGCTCTGACCCCGGCGAGAGAGAGAGGTCACGCGTTCCAGTCACATGACCTCAGAGTGACATCATCCAGCTCACCACCAGCTGTTGATCAAACGCTTGCATCTGGCCAGTCTGTTCAAAGCGAGTTTCCACGCGCATGACCTGCAGGTGTGATATAACAACCAATGGGTGGCATGCGTGTCTTTAGTCATGCAAAAATGGGGCCTGTGGTCTAAATAACTTGCAGCCTGTTCAGTTAGGCATCATATTTATGTTTAATGTGTGTAGTGAAAAATCCCCCACAGTGTGCGTATCACTCTTATGTGCTTGTATGTGTTTCGGTACTGGCATGGACAGGTGGGGTTTTGTGTGCATGGGCTGCTCTCTGGATTTGTGCCCTCCCCCCATTCTCCATTATGTCCCTCCCCAGCTTTTACAGAAAGTGACCTGACCCCCAGGAAGTGCGCATGCACTTGTACACTCTCTGCCTGGCTGTGCACGCCCACACATACACACACACATATAGAGGAATGTTTGTCTTCATGTTTGCAAAGGCGTCTCCTCTGTGGCCTGCGCTGGCTCCGGCATGATGAACGCTGTTTTGTGTGGTTCTGTCCGCTTCCCCCCAAGACCATCCGAAATTCCTGCTGATTTTCCCTCTAGTTTCACGACTGGAGTGAGATGCTTTTTTAGTCTAGCTAAATCGCTCTTCCTCATTTGCTGTTCTAATTGTCCTTATTGTGTGTGTTTGTGCCTTAATCGCCTCACTTGTTACATCCTTAAGCAGTGTAATGAAGTGCGAAGCACCCAGAGCTGCGCCCCCTTGCCCCCCCCTGCTGGTTGTCGGTCCATGGTTTCTGACCCCCCCGCCCTTCCAGGCTCCTTAGTTTCCTGAGCATCCCTGAAAAGCCGCGCTGAACACCAGCGCGTCCGGGCTCACAAGTCAGAGGGCTGTGCGTTTTGCTGTCGTTCTAGGAGGGAGGGGGGTCATTCCTTCACACGAGCCTCCTTTTCAGCGCAGGGCTTGAGGGGCGAGGAGAACGGTTGCAGTTAATGTGAATATCTGTGACTTTGCTTTGTAAACTTGTCATTAGTTTCTTGTGTTAATGGCAAGTAGTGAAAATGACTTTCTGTGTTTGCGGAGAGCCTGAAGTCAGCTAGAAGCTCCACTTGTCATCCCCTCTTGTTTGCATTCCCTTGCCGGCGGGGGGGGGGGATTTGCTCCTGGCTCCTGTCAGCAGGGATGGGCAGTACAGGACAGAGGTAGTGCAATGACATCATCACCTCATTCGGTAGATTTGATTGGTCAAAGGGTCAACGGCTGACCCCTAAGGCAAAGGGGTCCCCCCCCCCTTACATGCATCCCACTGCATAGATCTCTGAGCTGATGCTACTCATAGGGCCCTGGGTGTGGTGCCTTACACCCGAATTTATATCTACCCTCCACCAATGACTTCACTCTCTCCCATTGGACCTGTTGGGCGGTACCACTGCTGACTCGGAACCCGCGGCCCAGCCCATGGCTCAGCGTGCGGATAATCCATCCATTCACCCCTCCCATGACCATGCATAGATGCGCTAAGCGACAGCTGTGGAATTTTCCAGAAGGTATTAATTCTAAGTTTCTCCTGGCCTGCCTGTGACTTGTTTAATCTGTCTGGCTTTAAGAGCATTGTTAATGAACATCAAATAGTAGTTTGAAGTCTGTCCCCCCCCCCTCCCCCACCATAGAATAGTTAACTAAAGCAGTATGTTCGCTCTGTTGATCGTCAATGAGTCAAATAATCATTTTCCCGATTGTGGAGCTTTGTTTGGTTTGCAAGGTGTAGTGCATCATTGGTGTCAGCGTGCTCCTTTGCAAAATTCCTGCCGCGTTGTTCAGCCCTTTAGAACATGGCCTTCTGTCTCAGGTAAAAGGTGCCGATGACACTTCAAGAAGGCTTGTGGGAAGAGAAGGGTCCTGCTCTTGTAAAAGTCCTTTTTCTAAAGATCACTACCTGTCTCTCTTCCTGTCTGCTTTTTCTCTCCCTCTGCCTGTCTCTTTACCCGTCTCTATCTTTCTCCCTGTCTGTCTCTCTCTCTCTCTGCCTGCCTGTCTCTCCGTCTCTCTGTCTGCTACTCTCCCCCTGCCTGTCTTTGCCAGTCTCTCGCTCTCCCTGTCTGTCTTCCTGTCTCTTACTGTCTTCCTTTCCCTTCTCTCTTTCTCCGTCTTGCTCTCTCTGCCTGTGCTCACCTGTCTCTTGTCTCCCTGACTCTTTCTCGCTCTCTCTCTCTCTCTCTCTCTCTCTCTCTGTTTCTCTCTCTGCCTGCCGTTTTCTCATTCTTTCTTAGCTTGGGACAGTGCCCATATTCACAGGGTTTAATGACAGCCACCATGCCAGACAGCGGTAGGGTTTATGTCGCGGCCCCGCGCGGAGGGCCCCATGTGGAATCGAAGCCGGCTCGCTTTCTCCACAGGGCGTTACTCACGCCAGCTTCGGCTGTGGAGCGCAAGATGATTTAGGGCACTGCTGCTCCGTCTGCTTCCAGATGTTGCTGCCTGGACTCAAGTTGGAGGAATGCTTGGCTTGAAGTGGACAGGTTTGAGTCACTGTACAGGTTTGTTTGGGATGGGAGAAAGGAGATTCAGATTTACAGAGGGGAGGGTTTTTAAAAGGTGTGACCAGTTTCCTGGTCAGATCCCACCAAGGTCTGGAAGCTTCTCAGATCTCTTATGATGCACCTCTGTCTGCTGGAGGCTTTTTGGCAGCAGGATGCTGCGCTTAACCTGACCTTGCTGGTTTTGACCAGTTTTTACGGACCTGTGTCTGTCTTTGGTTATATTCTACTGGGCCTGGTGTGTGGGTGGCCCTTGTCTGGTTCAGGGCTGATGTGAATGTGGGCCTGTAGCTGACAGTGAAGTCCTCAGTCCCCTGGCTGTGTACACTGGGTCTGCCCATCTCTCATGCCTCCCTCAGAGTCTGTCTGTTGGTGATGGCCGACTGTCCGTCATTAGCGGCACGCTAACTGAAAACAGACTTGACCTTGTGTTTTTGGAAACCACGTTTATTTTTTTGTTTGTTTTGGTTGCCCTCATCTATATTGGGAGCTGTGCGGCGAGTCTGACATGTTCTGCATGCCATCCTCCCTGCCATCTGTGATAGTGGAATGGGCATGTGGTAACCGCCCCCACAGCTATACCCATTGGTTCCTGACATTCAGTTTGGAGGGGGCTTCCTGCAAACTGAATCGCCCATCAGGTTTGAGTGACAGGCGACCTGTCCAGTCACATTGCTCTTGCATACAGTATTTACATTTCAATTTCCCTCTTCCCAGAGGGAAATCACATTTTTTTTAAGAGTTCGGTCCCGTATCGGAGGACCTGCTTCGCATTACAACGGGAACATGTGACATGGAATTCATTAAATACGATGAGTGTGGTTCGGGGTCAGGGATTAAGTTATTTGTCATGATTGCCCCTTTGTAACACCTTACTGCAGGGGCGCCTGTTTAGCGCCCCCTGTCTGTGCCCAGTAGCCAGGGCGATATCCAGTAGGTCCATGTGTCGACCGCAGGCTGCTTCGTCATTTCTGGATCAGGCAGGCACAGCCTCGCCACTAAAAGGATTAATCTTCCAGAACGTTCCTTCCTCCCTCCGCGTGTCGCCCTGCTCCGGTGACCCTGCTCCCATCTGCCCTTCGCTGGTGCTCACTGTACTGCCGTCCTTCGTGGCCAGCTGGATCGTCAGGGCGGGGCAGGCCACCTGCAGCTCCAAGGTCACAGACCCCCACCCCCCCATGTCACAGCTGATTAGATTTAGCGGTGCCTACTGAGACCCGATCAGCTGATACAATAAACAAATACTAAACATGCTTGTCTCTTTTGCCATTGCATGCTGGGACACATTCAGCAGGACAGGCCAGAAAAACCTGCTCCATGTGACAACGGCGACTTGCCGGTTTTGGTGTCCGTCCGCATCCCATAATGTCTGAATTATCCACTCGCTTTTCAGGGAAAATCATAGCTAATGACACAAAGGCTGATTGCTGAGGTGCCAAGGTCCATAACTTAGTAGGGTGCAGTCGGACATTTCAGTGACTTAGTTCCTCGGGAGGGGGGGGCTACGTGTGTTTCGCATATTAGACCGCTGTCCGAACAACTGTAGATTTACTTGTATAGTGAATCTCCTCTGCTTAGCCGGGGGGGAAATGAAGTCTCCCCAGTTTACTCTTCAGTGTCTTGATGCTAATGCATTACTGGCTCCTGGTTTTGTTGCCCCACTTGTGCTCGTACCTTGTCATCCATGGTAACCTGCTGATCCACTGCTAGTGTGGGACAGCCATCTGCACCTTGGGCCGGTCCCCCGCAGTGCCACTGGGCTTCCTCCCTTCCCTTGCTAGGTTTTGGTTCCCCCAGTGGTCCAGCCACCCCACTGCCTGCCCGGCCCACTCCTGACCTCAGCTTCTGTGCTGCAAAGTGTCCCTGCGAGCTGCTCGCCTGCTATCAGCCAGAGGCATCGCTGTACGCAACCTGAGATTAGCAGCTCGTTCCATTCAAACAAACATTTGGGCCCCATAATGTAATATAAACATAATGCACATGCACAAAGGTGCGCACACACACACACACACACACACACACACACACACACACACAAATGTACGCACGCACACATGGGCTAACATGTTTCATCTGCAGTGTTTATCGCTAATGCAGGTTTGCTGGTTATTTATAAACGTGAGTTGGCATTGCATTAAACAGGCTCCTCGTTTTTCGGGGGGCTCAGCAAATCCTCCACCCCCCTCCCCACCCCATTTTCCTGGCGCTGACATCCCTCATGCAGGTGAACTGTACCCCTTGTGGCCGGTTTGCTATTCGGCTCGGTTTGGGTCATGCGTGTGAAGGTTCTCTGCGTTCATCTGATGATGGAACCAGTCCTCGGTGTTCTGAAGAGGGAACGGGAGTGTTTATCAGACTTGAGCTTGGAACTGCTTTCCCTGGGTAGTTGCAGCCTGTCTGGAACAGACACGGGCTGTTGAAGCCCCCTTCTCACGAACAGTCAGTGTATTGTTGAGTGAGCAGGAGCAGGTCACGTGTGTGAGAAGGTGTAGTGGCCCCTCCCTCACAGACATCCCATTGTTTTATCACTTTCCTTTTCCCTCAGCTGCGGAAACCTCACATTTCCCAAGCATGATTCCATACAGAATTTCCATCAGAGCTGAAAGGCTCCCTCTTGACAGACATGCTTGGGTGGGGTCACGGTTTAGCTCTGCAAACGTAAATCGTAATGGTCTCTCTCTCACACCTCCCAGATGGAACCTGTGGGGATGAGCAGGGCGTGTAAGTCCATGATGCAGGTGCAGCTTTGGGTCTGTTCAGCAGAGTGCCATCCCTCTGTTTCTCCTGAGAAGATCCACGCTTTCACTTTTAAACGATGCCCTGGTAGTTCCCTTGTGGGGAGACGTGGCCTTTTTGGCTTCTTAGAGCCATGCCTCTCTCTTCATGCCCATGGCTCTACCTTGGCTCCGGCTCAGCAGTGAGTGAAGGACTCCGACTGCTTTTTGAGTGCATTGATCTGGCTCAGAGCCCCAGCACCACGTGGGGCGGTGTGCACCACCTCCCGCTAGCATCCCGGCATTCCCGAGGGTCCCGGGCTGGGGCGGATGGTTATCCTCCGGCTGGTGAGCACGGTGTCACCGACAGTGCGTACAAACTGAACTCTGTTTCCATGGCAAGCAAGGAAGGGCGTGGCACGGTGGCCTGTCTGGAAAGCATTTTGGGGACTGCACCCATTGGTTGGGGGTTGCGGGGGGGGGAAGGGGATGACCGTGTTTATATGGAAAACACCATTGCCACCATCTCCTGGCTAGCCAGCCGTCCAGCCCGCAGAGCCTGTAGATTTTAGTGACTCACTGCGTCTGACCAGTTAATTCATTACTGTTTTCCTTTCACTCTGTCTTGAACTTTGTACCCAGTTTACTGTATTTTTACTTTATTTTTTTAAGGTGCCGCACCCTTACCAATGCCCCATTTGGTCTAGCTTAGCTGGCTTCAGACCTTCTGCCTCTTTCCATTTCAGTTGCTGCCTGGGACCTTGTTTGACTCCGATGGTTCTGTTAAGTATGACTTTCCCATCTTCCTGGCTGGTGATAGGCCAGCCTCGCGCCCAGGACCAGCCAATGGGATTAGTTGTGCTTTAGCTTTACCGTGTCGCCCAACGCGACTGGAACTTCTCCGTGGATATCGGGCACCTGAAATGAGTCCCTGTGATGTTTGCAGAGTCCACTCCACTTGTTTGCTTGGCAGATAAGTATCTGTGAGCCGTGCTGTTGAAGCCCACATGGAATCCCAGACAATCTTCACTACTGATGGCCCCCTGAAGGTGGCGCCCTAGGAGGTCATATAATAGGTTAACTAGCCCTGTTTGTGAGGAAGACCCGGAAAGCCCACAGAAAGTTCTGGATACAACTCAAGTTTGCATTAGGGGTGACTTATGGCGGAGAAAGTGCGTGAGGAGGGTCTGGGACCCTCTCGCTTGTTAAGAAGTTGCGGTGAATATTTCACTGGGATACGGAAATGGAGCCATAGCCCGCAGCTGAGGGACACGTGCCGTTTTCCGAGCCGCGGGTGTGGAGCACTGGGGAGAGGCGTTCCCGTCTCCTGGAGGAACGCGACCTTGGGAGGAATCCTAAGAATCTTCCGTTTCTCCGCCTAAGCTCGGTTATAAGAAAATACAGCTTTTTAATAGTAAAATGAATGAACACACGCATACAGAATCGCGCTGTTTTCTTTTGCTCGTTGTTTCCCCTGGTCTTTTTTCATATTTGAGGAAATGTCCTGCTTGGATATGGGGAGGGGCCAGTGTGCAGATCCCAAACACAGATGGCGGATCTGGGGGTGTTCAGGGTGTGTCCCCATGCCTCGGAGTGCTGGCAGTCATGACAAATCCATCAGGCATGTGTCTGGAGTGGACAAGTGTGCATACCCCCCCCACCAGCAGATACTTGCTGGGACATCTGATCGCCAGGCACTCCCCCCCCCCCCCCCCCCAGTCAGTCCTGTCATACCCTCCGTACAGGCTGGTAGGAATCCACGGCCCCATCCTTGTGGGGGCTGCTTGAGTCACTGGTTTATTTCTGTAGTAACGCACTCTGTATAGCGGTCGTATGGAAAACTGAGAACCTGCATGATGACCAGTGAAGGCGCGTGTGTGACAGACTAGTGCGAATGCAGCTTACTCATGTCCCCCCTCCCCTCCCCATCAGTGGATCCTTTAGACATTTTAGACTTATTTTTTTTCTAGGCTCCCTTAAATGAGAGGTGTTTGTGCATCTGTCTTGTCCAAACTGTGCTAATATTCCCACTTCCACAGCTGTGAGTGTGAGTAACAGCAGTGGTTGCTAGTAGGCGTGTGTGTGTGTGTGTGTGTGTGTGTGTGTGTGTGTGTGTGTGTGTGTGTGTGTGTGTGTGTGTGTGTGTGTGTGTGTGTGTGTGTGTGTGTGTGTGTGTGTGTGTGTGTGTTCTCGCCCCTCTTTGGCCAGTCCCTTGTCCATTTGCATGGTGGTCTCCCTTTTAAGCTCCACGGACCAGCGGAGCTGACAGTGATGCCGGTATGAAGATGGATGCGGTATCTGATTCTGCAGAGCCGGATGTCCTTTAACTGCTTATGCATATAACCCTTCAGTCCAGGTACAGAGTATCAGTGTTTCCTGAGGGCAGCTAATCTCCCCATGAATGCCCCTCCCCCCCCAGGCGGTGAGGGGTTTGAGGGCAGGCTGGCCGTGTGCCCAATCCCTGCCTTTCCTTTGGATCTGTCACACTCCAGTGTCTATAGTCATGGTGTCGTCACTCATAAGGGCATAAATCCTGTAACATCTGCCGTCCCAGACAATTCGGTCTTAGCTTGTGATGACGAGGCTGGACTATTTTCTATCGATTTAAATCTGGCACCTTGAAACTTCATTAAGGACAGCTAGTTAATCACTTGGCCTTGCTAGGCTTGAGGCATCGATTGCTTTGAAGATCAACATGGAAGAGGCTGCCCGTCACAGTTTGTGAACTCGAGTTTCCAGTTCAGTTTCCAGAAATAAAATGCTTGTTTTTATTCTGAAACAGTCGATGGTTGGTTAAAATCTTTAATGGTGTCTGATATGTTGAGGCCATTTGTATCCAGCCAGAATGCTTTTTGGTTATATATTTGTTTAGAGTCACTATGCAAGTTAGTCAGTCCTGTTATACTGTGTGATATCACACCACAAATCTGTTCTAACGCGACTGATTTATCAGAGTACAACACGGAAATACATTAGTATTTGCACGATTTACAGTCATAGAGAAAAGCACTACGCAAACCTCAACGCAATCTTATTTTGGAAAGAAGCACCACTTGCAGGCGAAATCAGCTTCCAAGTGAACGATAGTGATGTTCGATTCATGAATGAATCGTTCTTCTGAAGCACCTCTGTACAGTGAATTGGTTGAAGAATCTAACTTTTTGTACATCCACGGATTGCACAGGTCAAAGTCTTAGATTCTACAAATCTAAAAATATTTGCCAAATTATTTCTGCTGTGTGCATATCTGGCCACATGGTGGCTGTGGCTCACCACTCACTCTCAGCAATCGAGAAGTTCACCAGTTCAGCAGGTTCGGTTGAAGCAGTTACTAGACAGTTCTTATGAGACTCGTAAGATGCATAGGAGATGTGTATGATATTATTTATTAATGAATAATTATTTATTATAAATGCATTTATATTAGGGCTGGGTGACAAAACGATAACGTTAATTATCACGATATATTTTCCTTGATATTGATATGCTCCATAAGTTTATATCGATATGATTTATGACACAACATGCTGCTAACAATGCAGTTTGCATCAGAAAATGAGGTCACTTTCTCTGTGACTACTGGTCAGGATTGGCAGTGGAGCACAAGTGCAAACAGCCGTGAAAACGGAGGATTTAAGGGACAAACAAGAGAAATGCAATAGGGAAGGCAGGCAGACAGACAACAGAAAAACCATTAAACCAACAGGGCAACTCACTGGGAGAGCAAGTAAGTTCAAAGCAACCTGTTCAGTAAGAGTAATCCAGCGAAATCCACAAGGAAAATCCACAGTAAAATTCAGTCCATGAGAATTCCCGATGGTAGTAATCCACAGAGAATTAAGAAAAGATGGGAAGAATGCCAGCTGTAGCATTTTTTTTGCAATGACTAAAATAACTTGCTCATCTTCGGTCTTGGACTTGTGAAATGCGAAATGCTGTTTGGTACTTGTGGTGGTTTTGGTTTCCCAGCATGCTTTGAGCCCTTTTTTGAACAGAGAGCTCCGTCTAGTGGGGTCAGAATATATAGCGAATTGTTCCCGAAGCATCATTTTGGCTATCACTACTGTTCGGCAAGTGTTGCGTTCTGACGATAAAGAATAGTTTGTAACTCTGTTTCACCATCTGGTTTCTTCAGTTTTAACTCTGAAGTAAAAATCAGCCTTTAAACTGGAGAGAAATGACAGGGAGTGACCGGCATTCATCGCGATAATTATCGACCTCAACCGATATGATGATTTTTATCATGATAACGTTTTTGGCCATATCGCCCAGCTCTAATTTAAATACATTATTGGCCTCTGGTTTCACTGTTTTTGTTACTGAATTAATTTTGTTTAGCATAAGTTAATAGGTGTTGGAGTCGCACTCCCCTGTCCCCCCCCCCCATTTGGATATGCAGCACTAACTGTAGTTTTGAGGAATGTATGCATGCTGTGATCGGCTCTTGACAGGTAATGCTTTTCATTGTGGCTGAGAGCGTTAGATGGTGGCGCTCCCACTTTACCTGGAGGCAATGCTTGTGGATGGAGTCAGTGCCGGTCAAGTCGTTTTATTCAACATAAGCAGCTGCCTAGGTTATCATCTTCTGAGGGGGCATCAACTTCACAAGCTGAGTTTGTTTCTGATGGGGGTGCTGATGGTTAAGCTTTCCCAGGATGCCACATTGACTTTGGTCCTGGATGAAGTCAGACTTTGTTAGTGGGATGATGATCAGGTTACCCATTGTTTAAGAAGTGGGTGTTTTTGCAGACATGATTGGTTAGAAAGCAGCTGAATGATTGGTGACCTTTGCGCTGCCTTTTTGACAAATCCCTCTTTTAGGGCTGTGCAATATGACCAAAATCCCATATCCTGATAACAGTATAAACAGTATCAAGGCTGCACCTCATATTTATGGATTTTTTCTATGGATCAGCTGTGGTAGGAATTGGACAAAAATCGGCAAAAAAAAAGGAGTGAATGTCACAAATGTAACGTGATCCACAAATAGACGGGAAGTGATTCACAAACGTGCAAAATCCAGATCTGGTATACAAATTGCTCCATGGTTTTGTGATTATGATTACAGAAATACACTAAAAAATACATATTTTTATGTGATGTATTTGTAAAAAATTCTTTTCTAAAGATCAGCTGCGGTATCTGGAGCCCCTAAGAGGTCAGGGTGGGAAAATACTTTTTGAAACGGTTTTGAGTATATTATTCCATTACTAATGATAATTGTACTATGTCCTTTTAAAGTACAAAACATAGAATTAATGCATTAATAAGTATAAACCTAAACCATACAGACATGTCCGGTTAAATGTGCTTTAAGCATTAAACTATGGGGGGACACTGCACACCATGTAACTTTCATATATGTGTTTTTATGTGTATTTTTTAATAATTACACTGTGTCCATTCACCGCCAGTGACTATAAGCAAGACAGCTGGGCTATTTAAGTTCTCAAACATAGAAATATAAAAATTTTCCCATGAAGAAATCTCGAAAACCATGGGGTGTTGCTTGCTTTTGTTGAAATTTCAGCCAGAAAACTGAATATAAAGCTATTGCCGCAGTGTCATAGTTATGGTTCAAACCCGAACCCACTCCCTGGGATTTTTGCCTGATGATGTATATGGGGATATGCGCATCTATATGGAAATATTCCAGAAAGTGGGTTTGAGTTTAAACCTTAACTCCAACACTGTGGTAAAGTTAGATTTATATTCAGTTTTCTGGCTGTAATGTCAGTGTTTGTTTGCACTTCAAACTCAGTAGCCCAGCTGTCTTGCTTAATGTCACTGGAGAATGGGCGCAATTATTAATGCGTATAAAAACACATAGTATTAAAGTTACATGGTGTGCATTTCCCCCCATAGTTTAATGGCTAAAGCTCACTTTACAGGACATGTATTACTTGGGTGCCATCACGTTGCAGCAAATAGCAATTGGGCTGGTGTAGTGGGATCACAAAGCTAATCCGCAATTCAAAAGGAGGGAAGGCACAAATACTAACGCGATCCTCAAATAGACAGGATGTGATCCTCAAACAGACAGGATGTGATCCTCAAATGTGCAAAACATGTTGTACATGGATAAATTGCTTTGTATTTTTGTGGGTATGATGTTACACAACACAAATTTAAAAAATACGTATTTGTGGATAGTTTAAATATTTATGGATCTTGGTCCAGCCATGGCCGAAAGTTTTGAGTATGACAAATATTTATTTTCAGAGTCTGCTGCCTCAGTTTTTATCATGGAAATTTGCATATACACCAGAATGTTATGAAGAGGGGTCAGACGAATTGCAATTAATTGCAAAGTCCCTCTTTGCCATGAAAATGAAATTGGTCCCAAAAAAATTAAATGTTTCCATCTCCACAAGGCTGGCGATCACTCTGTCATGCTGATTGCGTTAGAACATCAGATTGGAAGTTTTAAAAGGAGGGTGGTGCTTGAAATCAGTTCTTCCTCTATTAACCATGGTTACCTGCAAGGAAACACACGCAGTCATCATTGCTTTGCAGAAAAAGGGCTTCACATGGAAAGATATTGCTGCTAGTAAGATTGCACCTAAATCAATCATTTATCGGGTCATTAAGAACTTCAAGGAGAGAGGTACAAATGCTGTGAAGGCTGCTTCAGGGCGCCCAAGAAAGTCCACCAAGCGCCAGGACCGTCTCCTAAAGCTCCTATTCAGCTGCAGGATCGGGGCACCACCAGTGTAGAACTTGCTCAGGAAGGGCAGCAGGCAGGTGTGAGTGTATCTGCAGGCACAGTAAGGTGAAGACCTTTGGGGGATGTTGTCAAAAAGGGCAGCAAAGAAGCCACTTCTCTCCAAGAAAAACATCAGGGACAGACTGATATTCTGCAAAAGGTACAGAGATTGGACTGCTGAGGACTGGGGTAAAGTCATTTTCTCTGATGAATCCCCTGTCTGATTGTTTGGGACATCTGGAAAAATGATTGTCCGGAGAAGAAAAGGTAGCGCTACCATCAGTCCTGTGTCATGCCAACAGTAAAGCATCCTGAGACCATTCATGTGTGGGTTACTTCTCAGCCAAAGGACTGGACCCACTCACAATTTTGCCTATGAACACAGCCATGAATAAAGAATGGCACCAAAACATCCTCCGAGAGCAACTTCTCCCAACCACCCAAGAACAGTTTGGTGATAAATAATGCCTTTTTCCAGCAAGAAGGAGCACTGTGCTATAAGGCAAAAGTGATGACTAAGTGGCTCGGAGAACAAAACATCAACCTCAGACCTTAATCCCATTGAGAACTTATGGTCAGTCTTCAAGAGGTGGTTGGACAAACAAAAATCCACAAATTCTGACAAACTCCAAGCATTGATTATGTTAGAATGGGCTGCCATCAGTCAGGATTTGGCCCAGAAGTTAATTGACAGCAGCCAGGGTGAATTGCAGAGGTCTTGGAAAAGAAGGGATAACACTGCAAATATAACTCTGCATAAACTTAATGTAATTGTCAATAACAGCCTTTGACACGTATGAAATGCTTGTAATTATACTTCAATTTGCCACAGGAACAAAAATCTGCAAACACTAAAGCAGCAAACTTTGTGAAAACCAATATTTGTGTCATTCTCCAAGCTTTTGGCCACAGCTGTGCATATTTGTCGATTTTCTTCTGTGGGTTACAAATAATAAAGTCCAATAAAAACTTCCATACAAGCGACACATCCCATGTGTCCCCGTAAACAGTGTATTTTGCTAGACCATGAAATAAACAGTACAGCATAATATGAAGCGACAGACATTCTTATTTCGTCATCCGATATATATCATCATGTCGCAAAGCCCTAACCCCAGTTCCTCTTGATGCTTACACTTGGGCCCAGAATGAGGCAGTCTGTTTGAATTTGTGACGGTATTTTGTTGTTTTGAAGGCAGTTCCCTAGGCTGGAGGCCACATGTTGGATCACTGCATGCAGATGTATTGTGTTGAGAAGAGAAGCAGCACAATCCTAGAAAGGTCTAGATTTGATCATATATACAGTCTAAGATCTGGAGAGTGGATTGTTTGGGGGCTGTACTATTAACAGCAAGGACCCATGGTTTGGAGATGCTAGTGGTTCTATCTAAGCTGCAGGCTGGTGGATAATTGATCCGCACTAGCACAGCAGTGCACTGGGAAAGGTTTTAGTATCCAAGATTACAGCCAGAGACTGTTTCATTAGCCTCACAGAAAGATGAAAGACATGGGTTTGTAAAGATCCTTAATTCTGGGTGGGATTACCGTAAATGGACGGCCTGCTTCCTGAATCTTGATGCCTGGGGTTCGGCTGCTTCTTGGAACCTACTGGCACCTTTGGCACTGCAGGGAAACCGTGGCACTGCAGGGAAACCGTGACTCTGGGGAGTTCTCCATTCTCCACAGATGAGATTGGAAAGACCTTCCATGTCGGGCTCACCATGGACTGCTGAGTAGTGGACGGGAACCTCTCATGGACTATGTCCTTTATCCACAGTAGTCAGGGGATGTTTCATCTGAAGCCACATTCCTGCATTCAGGATGTCTGGGTCCCGTTCCCCGTTACTCGACCCCTCTGCTAAGGGGGCCTGTGCTCTTTGAGCACATTCTATCCCTTGCCAACTGCTCTTAAAGCTGCACCAATCCTGGTGGATTTCTGTTTACCGTCAGCTATTGAGGGACCATGCATTGCTGGCGTGTCTCTTATGTAACAGCCAGGGAAGGCGGGCCAGGGGGATGCAAAAGAGGTGAAACCACCCCGAAATAGCCAAGAGAATCTGTGGGGTAAAACAGGAACAAAATTAGCTCCATTTGGCTTTTCCCGATCTATTTCAAACCCGGACTATTTCCGGACCTCCCAATCCCAGATAGCAAGTCTGTGCCGTCTTTGTCCTTCAGCTGCTAGAATGTGCGACACAAGGAATTTCTCCTGGACTTAATCCCACATCGAAAGGGAACGGGGCGGGCTGTGGGTGTGGCAGGCGGCCCGAGAGGTCATAACTGATCTATCAGCGACAGCTGCTGTTCCGGTCTGGGAACGGCGAGCAAGCAAGCGGGAGAGTTGTGGAGCCCAGATGGGCCATAGCGTTAGTCATCCCCCCCCCCCCCCCCCCCCCTCCGAAGTCTGTCCAGATGTGTTTGCACGTAGTTGTCTCTGTGCACACGTGGTCGCTGGACTGTAGCACTCATGCAGTGTAAAGTGATAAGTCGTCTTCGAGCACGAGCGTGTCACTGTGGGAGTCGGCAGAGAGCGCACTTCATGCTGGCCGAGCACGAGAGGCAGGAGTAGAGAAACCAGCCCTCCGCTGGCTCTCCCCCGGCTCTCCTGGAGAAGGGCTATGCTGGCCCAAAGGATTGTATCCCTGGCCGAGGCTGATCACACCCCCCACGTGGAGGACAGCCCGTGGGCCCGGTCAGCAGGACCTGAGGGTTGGTTATCTGAATCCTGCTGGGCTCGCCAGCCGAATTGGGCCACCCTGGGGTTGGAATGGAAGCATCTCAGCGGAGTTGTTCAAGGTAGACAAGAACAGGCTTCGGATGGAAACTGTGATGGAACTGGGGTAAGATTTTGGGCCGTTCATGAGAATGAGGAACATTATTCCTGGAATTCTGCATGGCATGTAGTACTGTGTTATATCCTAGTTGGTAATGCCTGTTTTGAGTGCTGCAGTACAAAGTTGAACCACACTGTTAAAAACAGAGAAAAGTTAAAGGAGATCGTGGTCTTTTTCTGCACTGTCTGGCCATGTGGAAAGTGGATTTGAGTGAGCTTCCCTCTGCAGTAGGCTTGTGTAGTTTCACACTGCTCTAGAAATCCCAAAATGGAGAGCACTGGCTTTTCTGATGGAGGAAGACGGCATTCCCCACATTCTCAATATTTAGAAGGTACTTCAGCTGTTGCGGGCATGTGGGGGTTCACCTTTACAACAAACTTGTTTGAAAAACTTTAGCATTCATTAGTACCGATACATAGAGCCTGGCGATCTGTGTTTATTTTGGTTGCTTTTCGGTCAACTGGATGTCTGATGGAGGTCAGCTTCCTTCATGGTGGGGGAGGAGGCTGGAATGTCTGCAGACCCTCTGCAGACCCTCTGCAGCCTTGCTGCACCCCCCTCTGAGTCGCATACATCAGCCGAGAAACTCGCCCCTGATGTTTCAAATAGGTGCCGCCAGCAATCATGATGCGAGCCTGTGACACAGACGACAAATGAACATGACACACTTCTGTTGGTCACAGGTCCCAGGCTCACGCACCAACCAGCTGCTCCGATAAGCATGTTAACGGTCTGTCACACTGTGAGGAACAGAAATGTGTGAGAGGTGGCGATCAGTGGAGAATCTCTGCACCAAAACGAACTGCGTGTTTTCTCAACTAAAGCGGATTTTTCACACTTTATAGATGTTAAATATAGAAGCAGAGCAGGTTCAGTAAGCCATGACGAATGGGGGATATTTTTATTGAGTAGCATTGTTGAGTAACGTTATTAAATATCAGAAAATAGAGAGCGCGTAGGACACAAGCGCAGATAGCAGAGGTCTGCTCTGATGACCCCCCCCTCTGCAGAACGGCCCTCTACTCCAGCTGTTTGACTCACTGTTTCCTCCTTGGTAACGGGCCTAAGTTTGGGTTGCTGGAATCCCAGGTCAGAAAGATGAGATCATTCTCGGTTCGCGATCCCAGCCCACTCTCCGGAGGGCTCTCTGGCTGCTGCGAAATGGAGGGGGGGGAGAGACAAGGCCTTTACTTTGGATTAATACAGGGTGAGGGGCTGGTTTTGAGGGGGCCTGGGGGTGTGACTGGTTTCAGTAAGCCTCCGTGGTCCCTGTGGCACTAAAATTCCCGCCTTGTCGAGTTCTTGCGGTGTTGTGGGTGAGGTTTGCACCGTGGTAGAACGGCTGCATTGTCTGCATTGAGGCCCGTCAGATCAGGCCGTGCCTGCTGATCGGGATTTTCGTCAAAAGACAAACGCTGCAACGGGTAAGCTGATAGCACGTGTCGTGGGTGAGATGCAAATAATCCTGAGTTCGTGCGTGCAGGCTGTTTCGCTTTAACAAAAATGCGATTATAGTGCAAGGCTCGACTTTTGGTGAATTAGCAGCTATGTTCAGCTCCAGCCCGTATTGTGAATTTTAAATTATCCATCCATCTTGTGTAATAGCTTCCCAAGTGAGCCTGGAACGCTTCCCAGGAAGCTTGAAGCACAATGTATTAGGGGGTGCGCACAGTCATGCACTGAGGGAAACTTGGGCCATGTACACCAGCACAGGTGGGAAAGAAACCCCCAGCCCTGGAGGTGTGAGGCCAGAGTTCTACCCACGGATGTAAAACGCTGTCATGCCAGTGATGACAGAATGACACTGATGACCTCTGGAGTATTTGCAGTGGTTGTATACTGGAAGTGAGTAAAATCAGAATTAAAGTTCAGTGGTAAGCATACAATCTTCAGTTATGCTCTATGTCGCCCCCTGCAGGCCAAACGGAAGGACGCACCGGAGCAGAGCGAAGAGCCATCGCCCTGTGAGGAGGAGCCCTTCTCTTGGCCAGGTCCGAAGACGCTGCGGCTGCGCCGCACGTCTCAGGGTTTCGGCTTCACTCTGCGGCATTTCATAGTCTACCCCCCCGAGTCTGCCGTGCACCTCTCCCTCAAGGTGAGTCCCCTCCCCCGACACACACACACAAACGGCAGAGGGCAGCAGCTTCTTGACAGGCCCGCTGTTCGCACCAAGCAGCCGTCATGGCTGATGGGTGACACCGCTGTGCTTTCAGCACTGATCCCCATTGCTTTCCCGCCAGTGTTGTCATGGTGACAGGATGTGCTTTCAGGAAGGGATTTTGCAGCCTGTTGTCAGTTCCAGCTAACAGCACGTCTAAAATCTCTCGCGCTCACACTTTATTGCCATCGTTTCTCTCTCTCTCTTCCTCTGTCTAGTCTTTCTTCCTCTCCCTCTCTCTCCTCCTCCTCCCTCTCTCTCATGTGTCTCTATGCTAGCAGTGTTGAGCTGAGGTTTGCGACACTCTCAGAAAAGCTGCCCGTAGCCAAAGCAGTGACAGGCATGTGGCCTTTCTATGACAATTTTAGCGCCTTTAGCACATACAGCAAGTAAGAAAGAAGCTGGTTTTCGGCTGATAAACAGCGTACCCAGGGTGCTCAGGACAGCAGACGAGGCGTCTTGCCTTGAGATGTGCTGTGTGATTCCTGACTCTGCCCCCTCTGCAGCTCACCCATTGATCTGAAAGCTGGCGTGTCAAACTTGACACAATCAGCTTGGGTGTTATGGCCACCTTCATCTGGGAGTCTGCCACTGTGACTCGGTGAGGAAGAGAAAGATGACAAAGCGCAGGACTGCCAACATGCCTGATCTGCTAGAATAAAGGAACAGGCGTCCATGCAAATGCCCGCAATGCACTGCAGGCTGGCAGAACCGCTCACAGAAATTGAATGGTTACCCGGAGACCCTCACCGCACATGGAGTCATGCAGCAGAAACACTTCGAAGTGTTTTACTTTCGTTGGGTGACGGGGTATTTAATTATCTATTGATCTGTCAGCCACTGTGTTCACTGAGTATGCAGTGATTTTGTTTGCTACGTTCAGCTATAGGGGGTTGCAAAAATGGTTGCCAGTATGAAGTGCTCCGGTCCAGCCGTGTGCCGTGGTGCTCTTTACTGGGTCCCTGTGCAAAAATTCCATCCTGCGATACTGAAGGCAGCTAGCAGACAGGCTAATCTTTCTGGTTTCCCAGTAGTTTGCTTCCTCGATGTCTCTCTGAGGAAGCATCAAGCCCGATTAGATGTTTCTCTCGCCGTTTGTTGCAGTCCCAGCCTTAACTCCATGTCTCTTGGAGGTCTGATGCTGCCAGATGATCCCCTGAGTTTTCACTCGTTTCTGTGAACATCTCCATATCCCCGTTCTTGAGTTGGGAAGGCATTACTGGCTAAATATCTCAGGCAAGCAGTGGTCAGAAGTAACATACTCGCTGTTCTCCTCTTTTCCCCTCCCAGGATGAAGACAACGGTGGCAGAGGTAAGGATTTCCTCATGGCCGATGTCCCTGTCACACTGTCTGTAGCCCCTGTCATGTGGATGCCTGCCAGTCCGCTTTCGATCGTGTAGCTGCGAGGATTGACTCGCAGGGTTTGTGAGTGATGGGCTTCACCGATAACAAGAAGAACTGGGACTCACCGATATTAAGAACCGGAGCCACACCGTTCCCCGGAACTTATCACCGACTCGTCACGGTGATTCGTCACGGTAATAAGGAGGCTGAAACTATTCAGGTGCCACTGAGTAGTCATGATATTGATGTGCCAGGCATTTTGCACCAGGCATCTTCGCTGTTTACAGGTTTTACTGTAGTTGACACTGTTTCTCCCCTTCTCTCCCACGGTGGGGGTGGGGGATGGGGGGTGGAATGGAGGCAGAAAAGTCTGTTGTACTTCGACAGTTAAGCTTTGGGTTAAAAATGGGCAAAAAAAAAAATCCACATCTGTTCAAATATTTGTTTTCATCTTAAGTGGAATTCCCTGCTGGAGATTTGCAGATTCGAGGTTTTGTTCAGCAGCGGAGGAAGTGGTCACAAAGGCAGCAGAAATTCCCTGGCAGACCCCTGGGGATGACACAGAGCCCCCTTCACTCGCAGAGCTGGGTGTGATTCGGCCCAAAGGGTGGTGCTTTTCAAACCGGGGCTCCCATGCATTTATTTATTTTGTTCAAGCCTCCTGGAGGAGGCTTGATCTGCAAATAAAATGCAGAAATATTCCCTAGTCATTGGTAGCTGGCATGCTTTGTGCATTTTTAGAGGACTAGTGACCTGAGATGCTGTGGAGGTGTTCAGTCATTCATTCAGTCATTCATTCAGTCATTCAGTCATTCATTCAGTCATTCATTATCGTTTAATAATGACATACCGGATAAACTTTTGAAACACTGGTATGCCTGTAATTTGGTCTTGTATTTCACAGGCTGGTCTTGGGCTCATGTGATTCACTAGGAACGGGCGCTACCCCCCCAGGCCAGGACGGGGGTGGTAGTTGGTAGGCACTGGCGGATGTACTGAGCGTTTGGTGCCAGCTTGGCCACGGGTGAAGTCACACGGACACTGGTGGCCTCGTTCCACCAGGCAGCCATGGGAACATCCTGTTCCCGATGGTCCCCGCGAACTCTTACCCGGCACGCGGCATCTCGCTGCCGAATGTCGCCGGTCAACGCCGTGTCTTTGTGAGGGTGCTGGATTGGCCCTGGTTAATTTCCGCTCGTCTCAGAAGCAGCAGGGAGTCGATTTGAGGGGAAGTGGAGTTTCAGGCAGTGGAGAGCGTATTGGTTAAGGTACCTGTCCGATGTGGCCTCGGGTTTCGTGCCAGGACCTCTCGCGTATGTCACTAAGGCCAGTCTGGCCTTGCGTAGGGCGGAGATAATAATGTCCATTTCGTAGCACTTGCAGTGGAGCTGGCTGGAGTGAAAAGAGAGAAATGCTAAGGAATGCGGCCTCTTGCGTAACAGGCCGGCTCATAAAATGCGTGGGCCACGGCCCGAGCCAGCCCTGTGGAATAACATTATCGAAGGCAAAACAACACACACGCCCCGGCCCACACAAATTGCCTAGCCTCGTTGGCGGACAGGGGCTGCGCCAAGACCAGGACTATGGGAGAGCTTGTCTGTTTAAGTAGCCTAGCCGTGCTAAGACGCAAACCGGATTGACTGCTGAATGCTAAATGTGTTTAGCATAGCCTAGCTGAAGGCAGTCAGCTGGGGCAAATGCTAAATAGCGAAGTTAAATGGCATTTCGGGTAACGAGTTTCTATTACAGATGATTTATTTTTTTGGTACCTTATTCCTCAGCTGCTTCAGAAATATAGCATTTCAGTGACTCTTCTTTAGTGGCTACCCTGCGGATGTTTGGAGCAGTACATCCTGGTACTCTCATTCAATAGGGTTCATTTACAGCCCTGTCCAGCGCCTGAACGCAATGACGGAGCGATCTCGATGGTTGGTTGTTCATGCCATTAGCGAGCCGTCACCTGTTGGTACCCTGACAGTAGCTGGGGAGACCCACCACAGCTGGACTAGTTAGGGAACTCGCTCCTCTGTGATCTGCAGCCTCGGCCCCCCCCTTCTGCCCTTCCGAGTCGCTGGCTGCCGTGGTGCCATTGCTGGTCCTCAGCCTGACTGCCCTCCGAGGGTGTTTCACGTTGGCAGAACATCTGCGAAAAGCGGGGAATAGAGTGCCGTCTGTTTCCTCGAAATATTCAGAAATAGTTGGGGTTTCCCGCATCCCTCTCCCCCCCTCCTTTAAATCTCTCCCAGAGTATGTATCCGTTTGCCCTTGTTCTGAGAGGGAGACGTCTTACACGGTCAGATGAGAGCCTCAGGCATGTGCCCATATCAATGGAGATAAAAGGCACAGTGTTCATCAGCCGCAAGGGGCTGCGCCAGCTATGGGTGTACAGGATGTTTATCCATGGGGGCCCAACTTGCGAAAGGTCTCTTGGCTGCCCTCTAGTGGACAATAGTGTGAACAGCAGCATAGTTTGTTCCGGCAGGTCTAGATTAGTTGCAGTGACCATTGTCCCTCCTCATGGATGCTTGGAAGCCTCTCCTAGAGTGATTTCTTATGGGCCACATGCAGATGGAGATTACCTGCAAGGTTAAAGATTCCAGTTTGAATCCCCTTTGCTTTGGGTACTAAACCAGGGCCGGAGTTCGTGCTGTGATTTGCAACTGGTTTCTTGTGGTGTGGCTTCTTGCAGCAGGAGGCTTGTAATCTTGTAATTACATTTCACAAAAATCTGGGAGAGCCATAAAACTGGACTTAATGTCATTTAAACATTTTCCAGTCTTCATATTTTGAGGAAGTTCAATTCATGTTTTTATAATTTGATGAATTGTGTTATATACACTATATGGAGAAAAGTATTGGGGCACCTGGCCATTACTCCTACAGGAGCTTTTATGACGTCCCATCCTAAATCCATAGGCATCAGTATGAAGTTTGTCCCCCGTTTGCAGCTATAACAGCTGCCACTCTTCTGGGAAGGCTGTCCACAAGTTTATGGATTGTGTCTTATCGGAACTTTTGGTCATTCATCCAGGAAAGCAATGATGTGAAGGCCTGGCTCACAATCTCCAATCAAGTTCATCCTAAAAGTGTTTGGGGTTGAGGTCAGGGTTCAGTACAGGCCGGTCAAGTTCTTCCACACCAAACTCCCACAAAATCGGAAGCATAGAATTTTCCAAAGTGCCTTGGTATGCTCCAGCATTGAGTTCCCTTCACTGGAACTAAGGGGCCGAACCCAACCCCTGAAAAACAACCCCAAACCATTATCCCTCCTCCACCAAACTGTACAGTTGGCACAATGCAGTCAGGCAGGTAACGTTCTCCTGGTATCTGCCAAACCCAGACTTATTCATCAGACTGCCAGAGAAGCGTGATTCGTCACTCTGCAGAACACGTTTCCACTGCTCCAGAGTCCAGTGGCACTTTACACCACCCCATCTGACGCTTGGCATTGCGCTTGGTGATGTGAGCCTTGCATGCAGCCGCTCGGCCATGGAAGCCCATTCCGTGAAGCTCTCAGTGCAGCTTTTTATGCTGTAGTTAATGCCAGAGGAACTTTGAAACTCTACAGTTATTGAGTTAACCTAGTGCTGGTGACTTTTACACACTTTGAACCTTTGTTTCTAAATGCTCCCACTTTGCAGTAATACCACTTACAGTTGACAGTGGAGTGTCTAGCAGAGAAGAAGTTTCACTTGAATTCACTGAGCTCTTCAGAACCACGTGTTTTAAAGCTGACTGCATGGCTCGGGGCTTTTATACACCTGTGACGATGGGTCTGAATGAAATCCTTGAATTCAGTGATTAAGCCTGATGCTGAGCTGTTGCATACTCTGAAGCTTAAAAACCGGACGCAGTTTGCTAGTTGTACGTCAGTTTCAACAAGTCGATCATTTTAGATGTGTGTTGTGTTGTGCATTGCTGCCATCTTTTGGCGGTTGTAGGTACTGCGTGACCCTACGCAACGATAAGGTGGAGCTGAGCTAAAGGTAGGAAAGGGCTGAAAAGGAGTGATGTGATGAGTTTGTTATTGTAGCCAGCATGTGCCCTGAATGCCCACAGAGCTATTTCATTACCTCAAATTCACTCTCTTATTGGTTAGTATGTTTGCTAGAATCTGAGATGGTGCTGTATTGATTTCTGGAGGCAATGCAGGTATGATTTATTAAACTGAAAACTAACGATCAAATAACATTTTCCCCCCACTAAATCCTGTATTTTTCTCAGTCTTGTTAATCTAATTTAACAGTAGACCTTTGAATTAACCTTAATTTTAATCATTAATAGCCACAGAATGTGTCCCCCCCCCCCCCCGCCATAGACTTTCGTTAATCAGGCGCAAAGTGAGATTAATTCTTGGACTGCCTAGGCGCAAATGCGTAGTTCTGACCTAGGAGCTAATGTCTTAAGAGAGAGTTGGTATTGAAGTGTGGTGTAATAGCCAGTGTCCACCACCTGGGGCAGTGAAGTATCAGCTCACCTTTGAGTGAGGCGCTGTTGCATAATGTCACGGGTGCGTGTGGCACATGTGACTGTGTGTGCACACGCTGTGCTGAAATCCCTCGGCACACAGAAGGTCCTGCTTCTCTCTCCCAGCCGCCTGGCTCCTGGTGAGATGGAAGTTTAGCGGTAGTAGATAATGCCTGTGTGTTACCTCGGCAGCCATGTCAGAGATGTAACAGCCGACCAGTGTGTAATAATTTTTTTTAATTACGTGTTTTTAGGTATTTGTTGGAGACTTTAGGGACTTGCACGCACACTTGGAATTTTTCGCAGTTCCTGGTGTGGTTAGCAGCGTTAGCAAACCCCTCGCTTTCTCCTATTCAGCAAAGCTGTGAAGGAATGTGTGCCTCTGGGGGCGGGGGCGGGGGGGGGGGGGCGACATGCTAGCCTCACTAAGCTGACACTCTGTCCCGTTAAACGCAGAGCCTAATGGTGGGATTCAGGACATGTGTGGCACCTGTGCTCGCTCTCTCGCTCCCGAGAGGCTTCCACCCACCATTCGCCTTCAGATTTCTCTTGTCGCACAGTAGCTAACGAGCTCTTCTTCTTCTGTATTGTTAATATCATTTGTGCCACCTGCTGTGTGAGTGGAGCGATTCAGGCTGAGTGGCTTGCAGACCTGTGCTGTAGCGAAACCACATGTTTTTCAGTCTTGGCCTTTCCGTTGTCTGGTTAGCCTAGTTTCCCTTACAGAGGCATGTCCCACCGTTTTTTGGGTGGGGGTCTCCGTGTCCCCGTATATAGTCAGGCACAATGGACACTTGGGACTTGAACCAGTTAAATTTTAGTTAGGGGACGGTGTGTGGTTCAAGGGGTTAGGATGCTTGCCCTATGCTCAGAAGGTTGTAGGTTCGAATCCCAGTGTCAGCAGTGTGACTCCTGAATTTTTAATGTACCTTTCTTTAGTTAAAATCATTTTCTAAATAAATAAAATGCAAAGGTAAGTTCTAGTCCCTTAAGTACCCAGTGAGTCTCTCCGCCCCCTCGTTGACGAACCTGAGAGCTCGGGAACGTGCCTCCAGAGTGAAGCTTCTCAGATGAGTCAGCGGGGCTCTCACAGGAACAGAGGCTCATGCTCGCACACACCCACACACTGCTGCATTCCATTGCTCATGGACACATGCTTGACATGGTAGGTGAGCAATGAGTCGTCCAGGGTGAAGCTCATTCATTCATCTCTTACCTACTTCTTCATACTTATGGAGTGCGGGAGAGTGAAGTGTTTTTCCATGAGCTTAGCGAGAAGTCTGGGAGCGCCTCTGTTTCTGGGATGTGACTTGAGAAGGGGCTTTCCCTGGGCTGTGCCTTCCTGAAGTCAGCCTGAAATGAGCTGTGGGAGCATTGTGAGGGCCAACGGAGCCGCAGCGGCTCAGGAGAGTGAAGCTCTGCTACAGAGTCCAGATGATCGAACTCGCTATTAAACTGCCGTGGTGCCGCTCTCGTTGCCAGGGAGACAGCGGAGCAGGCTGGAACCCATGGACACCATCTTTGTCAAGCAGGTGAAGGAGGGAGGTCCTGCCCATGGAGCTGGACTCTGCACAGGTATTGGCTCGGGGGGGGGGGGGGGGGCAGGTTGGGTGCCACTGCCTTGGTCAGCTGTGAACAGCCTTTGATTTAATTGAATACTACGTGTCCATCATGAAAGATGCAACAATCTGCTTTGGGGCGGAAGATTCTCACTGTTTTCCTCTCCATTCTGTGTTTCCGGGGCGGGGGAGATCGGTATCACCCCCTCCTCTGCCCCGATCTGAACGACTGTCTGAATTGTGGCTCATACCACAGTGCAGCATGCAGATCAGCAGGGAAACGGCTTCAATCTGCGGTATTTAACGCCTGCCCCTACCCTCCTGTAGGGGACCGCATCGTCAAGGTGAATGGCGAGAGCATCATCGGGAAGACCTACTCGCAGGTGATTGCCCTCATCCAGAACAGGTGAGACGCCCTCCTACCTGCGGCTGTGTGTGCTGACTGAAGGTCCCCCTTTTTTAGGGGACTGCCACGTGTAACGGAGTGCTTAAGCAGTTGCATTTAAACCCCGGTGTGGTACCTAGCCGGGTTTTATATCAGTTTTTTTATGATTTGCCTGTTTTTGTGTGTTAACCGGTTTGCGAGTCTGTTAGCATCCAGTGTAATGCACATGCACCTGCACCGACCAAAATAATCAATCTGTTGGATGGAGCGGCCAGGGGCGCAGCTTGTCCTTCCTGGATTCTCTTGGCTTCTCAGGAAACTCTGGTGCTGTGAGATGGTAGCTCGGGCAGATGCCAGCCTTAATGACTAGTATAAAATGAAGAGGAACTTTCGTATTTTAATGGGCTTGTTTTCAGAAATGAAGTACAGTGCTGGGATCTCAGTCTGCAGGGAGTGCAGAGGCTGAGCTCTTTGGGGCTCATCCAGCTGTTGACAGCTTTTGATTCTAATTCCTATGTGAAAACTTTGTTTACCATTCATGCTCTTTATCTCCCCCTCTGTCATTCCTGCTTTCCTGTAAGTTATGATCCCAGTTATTACTCATGGTTGGTATTTCAGAGCTCTTTTGACCTCCAGGAGGTCATGCTATGAGGTTCCCTCACATGAGCAGGTGGGTGCGTGGTAGGGAGGGGGGCACGGCAGGGGCCGGGCTTGTCTGTAGATGGCTTGAGCCTTTAACTGTGGTGTTTTCCGGTTTTAGTGACGCCTCTCTGGAACTCTGTGTAATGCCCAAAGATGAAGACATATTGCAGTTGGTAAGTAAAGCTCATTTACTCTCAGCTCTCTCACGACTTTTAAACCCTGTGAGAGTCTCCACAAGTTCCTCTTGTTGGGGAGGATCCAGCCTGTGTGTGACGTAGCAGGGCCATGTCCTCCCAGTCGAGAAAATGTGATATTGCTTTTATTTTGGGCAATATATTTGTGCTGGACAGAACAAGGCGAGTGAGACAAGCTGGCAAAGCTGTATGGGTGGTTTTTTTTGTCATTTTTTGAGTCTCTTGAATGGGTCACAGGCAGCCACAGTCATTGCGAGTTTATATGGAAGATTACATCATCAGGGCAGATGATCGAGCGAGAGTAGGAGGTGCTAGGAGGAGCAGTGAGGCTATAGAACCCACGTTTCTGGTCGCTATAACCTGATGGGGGAGAGAGACCCAAACTTACATGTATCTCAGGTACCTCGTTTCCACCAACACCAGGGCTGGAGCCTGTGCTTGGCTGGTTCTTGCTTGGTGTCTACTGAGAACCGGCCCACGTTTCCACTGCTTTCAGAAAGGCATGGAGTATAAATGTTCCGTATGCAGAAGTCAAAGTAAAGTACTGAGGCGAACAATCATCGTGTTTTTCAAAATTGTTCTGTTTGGAATATTGTTACTGTTGTGAGGCCAAATTGTTGTATTTTAACCTCACAATAAAATGAGGTCAACTGTCATGGCTGACTGCAAGAAAAGTACCTTTGTTTTTTGCTTTTAAAGACCCTGCAAGTTGCAAAGGCAGGTTTGCTTTCAATAATAACATTAAGCAGCATTTCACGGCAAATTCTTTGACAACAGGTATGTAATGTCATTTTTTATTTTTATTTTTTGAAAACCATTGACTTGACAGATGTAACCTCATTAGCATTAGCCACAATAATCCTTTATATGATGCTTTTAAAAGTATTTTTATTATTAATGGTATTAATGAAACAATTATTACAATCATTCTTCGTTTATCATGGTGGCCAGTCCCACTTCCACTGATGTTATGGTTCTAAGTTCTGAGGATAGGTTTTAGTGCTGTGCTTAAGCATTTTTTCCTGGTCCAGGGTCATTTTTTATTTTTTTTTGCGGTGGAAACGTACAGAACCAGTTCCACGTACAGCACCAGCACCACGTTGGTCGAAACGGGGTAAAGGGCACAGCAGTGGGCTTTCTCTCCCTGGGGCCCTGGCTAAGGAAAGCAGAAGGAGGACCGCTTGGGGGGGGAGGGGGCTGCACGTGCCTCTCTCTCACCGTTAGATTTGCCATATTCTATCTCAGTCTGTCTCTCTCTCTCTCTCGTCTGTCTGTCTACATCTTTCAGTCTCTGTCTCTCTCTGACTCTGACTTCAGAGTTGCATGAGGACGTGGTATGTTTTGTGTTCAAGTCAGCTCAACCCTGATATCTCTGGGATCACATGTCTATGGGATCCCACATAGCTGGGGGGGGGGCAGCTACTCTCAGCTTACAGTCGTCTCAATACGGAAGGAGAAGGAAAGGGGGTTGTACCGACTATGTCACTGGTTCCGTCATCTGAATGGGGGGCCGAGGCAGCACAGTGACCATGGGGGGGGCTCATGACGGGAGGTGGGCGGCTGCTCTTCCCGCTCACTCCCTCTCCCATCACCTCCTCACGTGTGACAGCTCTGCAAGCCCTCCACTCTGTTCTTTATTTATTCTCTCTCTCCCCCTCTCTCTCCCTCTCTCTCTCTCCTTCACTCTTCACGTATCTGCTCTCTCTCCCTCTCGCCGTCTGCCCTGCCTCTCTCTGCCCTCCCATCTGCAGATTTCCCGGGATATCACGGCACTGGTAAGGAGGAGGGAATCGCATGCCGTCTCGTGTCCGCTTTCAGCACGTTCCGGCCCGTTACCGCGGTGCCGCGGCCCGCCTGTCTCGGGTTTACCGTGAGCGGTTACGTAACGCCGCGTTGTTGTCACCCGCTGTGACCCCCCCAGGCGCCGTGCCTGCAGGATGCGTTCCTTGCGTGGCTGCGATTGCTCCAGATCGTAACTGTGCTCGTAGTGCCCCCCAGGCTCTATGCTGTTCCGGAAGGCATGCCGGTCTCAGAATTATGGGCATTTGGCAATGCAGCCGAGGCACTGATGCAAATAGAAAAGGAGTGCGTAAGCCTGGGGGGCTGGGCTGGGGTGGGGGGGGGGGAACCATGAGCCGCGACCGTGATTGGACGGCATAGGTGAAGTGCTGCAGAGAGAAGCCGAGCTGTGGCTCTCCTGCTGTCGTCATGCAGCATTATTTTCCTCGCTGTGTATCTTCATGTTCTCCTCGCCACCTGCTAGACAGGGATTTCATGTTTTTATTCATGCTTTAAATTGAGTGATTCTCATGGGGGGGGAGATGTACCAAGCTTGGAAAACTGAGCTGCCATTAATTGCCAGGTGTATGGGGAAAGCCCCCCCCACACACACACACGCACACACAGGTTTGTATCTCCTGCACTCGGAGTAGACAGGTGGGCCGATATTCTTCCGTCGTGGGGGGCTTTTTATTTTTACTCTGGGTGAATGCCCCCGCTTCGCTTTCGCTACTGCCTGCCATTTGTTAGCATGTTAGTGCTTGTCATGTGGTCACCTACCCTGTTCCCTGTGTTGGTTCATTGTGGGATCCCCCCCGTTTCATGTTAAGCTGGTGTTGCATGCTGTTCATACTGTTGGCTTTTGTTTTTTTTCCATGACTGGTGATTGATGGCTAATGACATTCAGTCTCTTCTGCGGAATCCTCCACTGTTTTCCTCATTTGATTCTGTGTTCCTTCACACTTTTCGCCAAGTGTTTTCGGGCTCTGCGTGTCCTCCTCTGGGGTCTCTTCTCTAGCACTGACTTCCATATTCCCTCTTGACAGGCATATTCTCAGGATGCTTACCTTAAAGGAAACGACGCTTACAGTGGGAATGCCCGGAACATCCCTGAACCCCCGCCGATATGTTACCCGAGGATAGACTGTATACCCCTGGGGATGGCCCAAACCCCTGAGCCGTCCTCGTCGGCTGAGACACCGCGGACTCCGGGGCAAGGGGTTCGAGGGGCATGGCTGGGGGCGTCCGTGGGCGGCCAGCCTGACCACGGGTACTGCATGGAGATCCCGGTCACGCCATCGCCCCCGCAATGCCCCAAGTCCCAAACGGTGGTGTGTGTGTGCAGCGAGAGCGTCCGGACACTTGCGGTTCCCTTGGACACCCGGGCACCTCGAGCAGGTCCCAGTCACCGGACAGAGGAAAACCGGTACAGCCCAGCAGTGTCAGAGCACATCCTTGGCATGGCCAGGCCCATTGCATCACCCGCAGTGTCGCCCTCTGCTGGCGGACAGTCACAGCACCCCTCCCCCAGGTCATCGGACCCTTCCGTGTTTCCAATGGGGAGCAGGACCGTTGGACTCTCCCCAAGCCGCCCCGACCCACACACAGTGACCCCCCGGTCCTCTACAATGACATCCATGGACCCCTCGCCTGTGGCATCCAATCACTGTTCACCCTCGTCTCCTGCTTCCTCCACCACCTCCCCCGCTGCCCATCAGAACATAGACTGGCGCAACTACACCACATACAAGGAGTACATGGACACCAAGCGCTTATACATGTATGGCTGCCGCACCATCCAGGAGCGCCTGGATAGCCTGCGGGCCGCCTCCCAGACAGGGGCTGAGCATAAGCCACGTGCCTCCAGTGTCTCCCAGGTCCGCCGGAGGAGCACGTCACATGACCGGGCCCCCCAGAGCACCGTAACGCCACCCCCACCACGCAGCGCATCTCAGGAGCGCCTTGGGGGCCCAGAACGGACGACCCTTGTCAAAGAGTGGCCCCGCAGTGCCTCCCAGGATGCCCTGGCCTCCACTCCCCCTTGGCCAGCCAAGCCGCGGGCAAGATCCTGTGACTATCTGGGTCGGGAGGGCTTCACCTCTGGCCGGGATCGGCAGGGGTTGAGCCCGATAGAGCCCGAGGACAAGCCCCCCTGTTTCCGCGAGGCTGCCTCAGCTGGCAGGCAGCCCTCATCAGCGCGGTCTTTGGGCGCAGCCCACCGGACGCCGCCGGTGTATGGCTCTGACAGCCGGCTGGGTGCGGCCAGCTTTCGGAACTCGCCCCTTGCCCTGTCCTTTGCCAGGCCCCCCCGTCTGCCATTGACCAGCTCCACCCTGGCCCAGTCTCCCACAACGAGCAGTTATGCACTGCCTCTAGCCAGTCACCTGTCAGAGGCTCGAAGCAGAGCGCTGAGCCTGCGTGAGCTGACCTCCAGCACCCGTACTTATTCTGTACCTGCCATGACCTCTGCACAGCAGGACAAAAGCCCGCTGGTGGCGTCCCCCAGTAACGGCCCCGCCCCCCAGCCAGCAGCCAATGGGCAAAGCCCGGTGGAAGGGGAGGGAACCCCGGTGGTGGACAGCGTGGTCTTAAGGAAGAAGCCCACGCCCGGCGGACTGCATCCACTTCGGCACCCATCCTACATCCTGGCGGTGAATGAGCCGGATGGCGAACTGTCTCCTAGTGCCACCTGTTGGCTGCCGAATGACGCGCGCCGGGAGGTTCACATGAAGCGCCTGGGTGAGCAGCGCAAAGCCTCCAACTCCAGTAACCTGGGCGACTCCCTGGACTCCATTCCCTTCATAGGTAGGATCTTGTTAATGTGTCGCCATGGCAGCCATGTGCTCATGATGGGTGAGGGTGGGAAATAGCTACCTGGAAGGAGAGTGACAGGGTGGGCAGGGTATAGCTAGCCAAAGTCAGGTGCACATTGTTTACCTGGAGTAGAGAATAAAATTTGTGGCATCCTGGGTAATGGAAGCTCATGGGAGTTTTATATATACAAAAGTGTTTTGAGGGTAGAATGACAAACGACTAGAGAAGGTGGGACCAAGCAATCAGATATCTCGGCCCCACCTCCTCTAGTTGTTTAGGCCCACCTCCTCTACAATGTGATTGGTTATCTCTCTGAACCAGTCTTTATGTTACGTGAGGCTTCAGTGGCCTGACGTCATCATGCTTCTTCATTGCATCATGGAGGTTGCTGCAGTGTCGGTTTTTACTCTTCGTTTTGTGAATCCCAATTTTCCCTCACTGTCAACTTTCACATTCAGACTCTCTCCCGACATTCTGATGTAAATCAGCACATGAACACATCGGCACATTTGTACCTGCATGTGTCCTCTTGCCTGTGTAGACCAGCATCACAGGTGTGGAACTAGGGTGACCTGGTCTCGGTCATGTGACCTGGTCTAAATGGATAGGGGGGTAGAAAGACGGGTTCACCGAAGTCAGGGAGTCCAGATGGTATCTTTCTGCGCCTGGAGCGACCCAGCGAAGTGACGTCGGCGCCTGTTTCCCGTTAGCCTATCAGGTATTTGCCAGCCTATCAGGTATTTGCCAGCCTATCAGGTATTTGCCAGCCTATCAGGTATTTGCCAGCCTATCAGGTATTTGCCAGCCTATCAGGTATTTGCCATCCCCTCATATCTTCACCAATGACTGGGAGTGGGGGGGCAGGGGCGCCACAGCGAGTCACCTCACGTCTAGACGCTGACTCACCCCGGAACGACCCCCCACCCCACCCCCTGCTCTCTGAATTGTCTTACTGGGCGTGTCTGTCAGGTGTAACTGCAATGCTCTTAGGTTGCTTATTAATAAATAATAACTTTAAATCTGCTACTGCAGTTTGTAATATTTGAAAAATTGAAATTTAATGCATATAATATATGCATTAAAGCACTGCGGTTTAATAAGAGAACTTGTGTCCCCCCAAGCCTGCAATGTTACGTTTTTAGGGCTGGCATTTTAAGTAGGACGCAGCTGGAGTCTTGTCTTCTGCGGTGTCCTTCGGAGTGCCGGCCTCATCACGCTCCGTCCCACATTCGCCTGTTTTCTCGTGCCCCTTCCTGCTGCCCTGTAACTGTGCGGAGGGGCGCTCTCCCTGTTTATGGGCGGTCCTACCCGACACCTCTAGGGGGCATCGAGCTCTTAAAGGGAGCAGGCTGTGAGGGAGGTGACTGTATGTGTGGATTTTCCCACAGGGTCTGGACATGGGTTTTAAAAGCTGTACTTCACCCCGAAATCCAGCCCAGCAAAAAACTCGAGAGGTCATGAGAGAGCATTTATGAAACAGTCGTAAGAGATGCGTTTGGAAATGTTAACACAGCGGCGTCTCTGCAAGGTCTGTTTTTAGGTTTTCCCTCAAAAATGTCTGCACTGGGAGGAAACACACACACACACACGCATGCACGTACACATGCGCACACACACATGCACACACACGCATGCACATACACACACACATGCACACATACAGACACGCATGCACGTACACACACACATGCGCACACACACATGCACACACACGCATGCGCACACACACACACGTACACATGCACACACACACACACACAGCCTGGTTATTATTCTTATTCATTGGTTAGTCAGTTATTCTTTTCAACATTAAGAATGGGGGGGGGGGGTGTCGTGCCTTGATGCTAGTGGAATCCCCCCTGTGTAGTTCATCACTGGGGCACCCCTGTTATACTGAGACACTATCCATGCTTGAATCTTTGGCAGAGTCAAGTGTCCAATTAGACCCCCCCCCCCCGATGCAGTCTGTTTCCTTTGGTGGAGATGGATGGTGGTGTGGCTCAGGGCTACAAACACGGCATCCATATATGTGTGTGTGTGTGTGTGTGTGTGTGTGTGTGTGTGTGTGTGTGTGTGTATGGGGGGGGGGGGGGGTAAACAGGCTTCTGTTTGCTCCAGCAACCCGGCATCAATGGGGTCGCAGACCTTCTGGAGGGTTCCGTTGCCACTGCTGGAGTCATTTAGGCCATGCCGCTCGCAGAGAGGCTGCACCCGCTGGCGGCCGCAGGGCCGGCATGGCTGTGGTGGTCCGGTCCAGCCGCCTGGCTTAGAGGAGCCACCCGCTGTCCAGTCTGCCCTGACTGCGAGGGCCTGTGTCAGCCCATGGAGGTGGCCTCTGGTGGGTGAAGCTGCTCGTTCCGTCTCTGACGGCGTTTGTATTTGTGGGGGGTGGGGAACGTCAACCAACGCGGAGAAATGTATGCTGCCTGGCTTTGATTGCAGCATCCTTGTTGCCAGGTGACTTAGGCATCATTTTCAAGGTTTCCCCTAAGTTGAGATATATTTTCTGGAAACTGCCGTTGCATTCCCGGTATTCCGACAATAATATGACATCATATGTTCCTAGTGACCCCAGTTTGTTTCTGTTTTCCAACACGCTTCATCCATTATTCCCGCTAATCCATCCTGGAGCAGTCAGGGCTGGCTGCCTCATAATGTAAAGCAGTGATCTGATTATTTTTTGTATTCTTGCTTGGTATAAATATAAATTCTCTATGGTGCAGCTCTGCCTCCTCAGCAGCACTCGGTTTGAGTGTCAGTTCATTTTCTTGAGTAACTTGGCCCTAAATTAGCGGAACAGTGTAAAGTGTGGGTGTTTTTCAGGGGAGCGGCTTTTAGCTTTCAGCCCTATGTCCGCTCCCCCCTCCCCCCTCCCCGTCTGCAACGCTGACACGACACTCATCTCAGAATTGCTCCGGACGTTTCTGTTTAGTGTCTGGGATCGAACCAGCTGCATGGTGTTTAGTTTTCTGTTACTGTGAGTCAGTTTTCCAGGCTTCGCTCGTGCTGTGGTCAGATGTGGTGATGCAGTGAGCGATCCGAGAGATCACATCATCTTCTGTGTCCGTGTGATCCAGCCGTCCTTCTGCCTCGCTGCCGATTGGCTGATCATCTCCCAGTATTTGCTCCATGTCTCTCTGTATCGTCCAGTAAAACGTTACACGCTGGCCCAACGCTTAAAGGTTAAGATGATTGCGTGGTGTCTCTGACGCCAGTTCTCAGGAAATCTGTCGTTAGTTGTTAACGACACGGCAGTGAGCCTTTCACCAGTCACAAGTGTTTGCTTAATCCACTGATGCAAGTAGTCGCTGACAGAATCCATTCATCGCCTCTTAAAATCGAGTTAGTTGTTCATTTTAACAGTTTTTCTGTATTTCATTGTAGCTGTGGTTTAATAGCAGAATGAATTTCAGGTGCCATGTTCAGACACATAATCTCATAACCTGCTGCATGATCCCCGAACCTCTGGGAGGAGTCATCCCTCACTCCCTTCTCGCTGGTTTACACACGCCTGTCGTTCATTTCCAGACGAGCCGTCCAGCCCAAGCGCCGACCACGACGCACTGCACATTCCAGCCTCGGCCGTCATATCTGTGACTCCAACCATCACCATGGTCCCCCCTAGCCCCACCTCCCCGACTCCTGTCATTCGCCGGCAGCTGTCACATGACCAAGGTGAAGCCCGAAGGATTTTGATGCCGGTCGTGGTGCTTTTGTCTCGTTTTGATGCTTACTGTCTTGTGAGAACCACATAGCTGAATGTCTAAAAGAAACAACTTATTTAAAAATTGCACGTAAAACCTCCTATTACACAATTTACCCCATCCTTTGTGGCGCTTAGCTATTAGCTAGTGATGTTGGTCAACAATCATCCTAATGTGACCCAACAACAAAGACTGCAGCTCAAGTTAATCACCTTCATCCTTAATGCTCAGCTGGCTGTATTACATTCAATACTGTGGTGTATATAGCGCCTTTCCCCAATGATCTTGACATCCTTCAGCAACAGCAACTAGTGTTAGTTGTTTTCATGTCGTCTTCGTGACCAGATGCCCGTAGCTCTCTGACCTCTTTCTCTCCCGTCCGTTCCTCCTCTTCTGAAGATTCTCTCCGCCTCACCATTTTGGAGTCGGACTGTGATGCCAAGACTGAGCGCTCCAAGTCCTGCGATGAAGGGCTGGATAACTACAAAGAGGAAGGAAGAAGGTCGGTTCCCACCCTCCCCGGAATGCCTCATTTTCAAACCGAGAGTAATGCCAGGAGTTTTTAATGCTTTAATGTCCCCGTTTATAGGGGTTCATCCCTTAAGAGCATTGCGGGGCTAAGAGCTCTAAGGAAGGTGAGTATAAACTTTGGTTGTCCTCACAGATCAAACCATATGCGAATGTTGGGTTTCAGAATATCTTCTTTTGATCTAAGCTAAGAGTCCCAGATGGGAGGAGAATTAAATTTATTCAAGTTGTTATTGATTGTCTTGATTGTTTTGCAAAGTAAATTCCTGGTATGTAAAAGTACTTGGCGATGAATAAACAGTTTTACTTCTGAAGTAAACGATTCCGAGAGAGCCTTTTCTCAAAGTGCTCGCATGACTGCTTAGATGACAGACAGGTCCTCGGATGATTCCGGATCCCAGAAAGATTCCGCCTCTGAAGTCTTCAGCGATGCCACGAAGGAGGGCCTTCTCCACTTCCGGCAACTCGGCACTGACAAGAGCAAGGTAGTACTGCACCCAAAAACATAACATGACTAATAACTGCGAATACCTTCCTACCAGCAGAAAATAACTCCCAGCCCCCGCAGATATCGTTCAGATGTGGTTCGGCTTCACTTGTTTTCCGGGTGAGGGGCGCTGAGTAAGTCCCAGAGAAGATTACATTACAGATCCTGGCACAGTGTTAAGCAGGATCGTGTGTGCTCAGGTGAATGAGCTTGAACAGCAGTCTGGCGGCCTAGAAAACAAAACACGCTAAACCTTCTAGCAGCGATGCTCTGACACTTGCAAAACGTTGCTCTGACGGATTCTAATTCCAACAGCCACGATGCCACAGGACACTCTAAACCTTATGGCCATAATAACACATGTGCGTGACCTTACACCCGCGACGCTATGACGCATGCTGAACCCTACAACCGCGACGCTATGACGCATGCTGAACCCTACAACCGCGACGCTATGACGCACGCTGAACCCTGTAGACGCAATGCTATGACGCATGCTGAACCCTACAACCGCGACGCTATGATGCATGCTGAACCCTACAACCGCGACGCTATGACGCATGCTGAACCCTACAACCGCGACGCTATGACGCATGCTGAACCCTACAACCGCGACGCTATGACGCATGCTGAACCCTACAATCGCGACGCTATGACGCACGCTGAACCCTACAACCGCGACGCTATGACGCACGCTGAACCCTACAACCGCGACGCTATGACGCACGCTGAACCCTACAACCGCGACGCTATGACGCATGCTGAACCCTACAACCGCGACGCTATGACGCATGCTGAATCCTACAACCGCGACGCTATGACGCATGCTGAACCCTGTAGACGCGACGCTATGACGCATGCTGAACCCTGTAGACGCAACGCTACGTGCAGCATGTGCTAAGTCAGGATTGCCAGCTTGGGTCAGCTGGCTGGAGTGAGATTTTCAATTAGAGACAAGTCTGCACACACATGCACAGGCTCATGTATGTAACAGTCTTATTACCTTGTAAATAGTTTATAGGGTTTGCAAACTACTCCAAGGCTTTTAATTAGTTAATTTTAGTTTATAATGGAATAATATAGATTTGCCGTAATATTTCTTGCATACCTGTGAAAATCTGAAAGTGTCAGACTAGACGTGTGAGAGTTAGCAACCCTGGATAAACCCAACAGGTGTGACACACACTAACAACTGCGTCACTACAACGTGTGTTAAAACCAAGAGCCGCGACCTGCTCCATGACGCCATGACGCCTGTTAAATCCTACAACCGCAACAAGAAGCTTGCTCTCCACAGACAAATTGAATTAGTTTTTGCATTTTTCTTTGTCACTCATGCACATTTCGTTTTTTTAAATGCACAAATCTCTTCTTTTACAGGGTAGAGAATAATAATTACCTTTAACGCAGTGGAAAAGAGTGCATTGTTTACAAGGAATCACAATCTCTAAATGCGCCTAAAGTGTCTTTCCTGCTAGCTAAGCGGAATTTAGGTCGTACACAAAAGGAATAGATAAGCATCTCTCTCTTTCTCCGGAACAGGAATGTGTAGACAAGTGACAACTGTGAAAGCTTTGAGCTTATTAGACTCGAACGGTGTTTTGTGGGGCTGTCACTATCAATTTATATCAGCAGTTGAGTAAGCTGCCAATTAATCTGATGATTAATCCTAAAGTAATCATTTATATATATATATATATATATAATATCACATAATATATACATTGCAATTGGTGCAATGTAGGAACCAACTAACTGCTGCATGGTGCACACACAGTCAGTTTTGGCACTCCACTTAAATTTTGGAAACCAGTGGATCGGCCAAAAAGCCATGCACACGCAGGATGTGTGGTGTCACTATACCACCGTAAGTAGGCTTGCACAATTTGCAATGTTAATATCGAAATGGCGTTTCATGCATATGGACCACAGAAGACTTTCGGGTTCAAACCATCAATAAGTCGCGCTGAAACATTTCTTATTCAGTCATTGGAAACAAAACAAGTAATTAACAGAACGTAAGGATGGTTTCTTTTCAACATTAACCAGTAAACATCACTTACCGTCATTGCTTTTGCCATGAGTTCTGCATGTGCTCTGAGACGGCCAAAAACATTCTTGTCCTTTCTGTTGGCTTCACTCAAACCGTGTGGCAAGTTTTGGAGGAATAATACAAAAATAAGCAAAAAGAAGAAAAAGTAGCAAGAACTGGCCATGAACAGACATAGAAATATTTAGTATTCTGTAGAGACAATATTGAGCAATAGCAAGTGAACTGTGGACGCTGCTTCGCGTCTGTTGGTACAACTCAAGGCAACACGACCCCCTTATTTGACAGACTATGCTGGTAGATAAGTTTTCTTTGTCTATAGTTTATTTTCAGCTAAATATCGCTCAAGGGGCAGTGGTGGGCACTGCTAATCGAAAGGTTAGCTTTGATAACTGCTAATCCACTAAGTCCAAAGTTTAATTCCGTAACGCAAAACTGATAAACCACTAAAAAGTTTAGCGGAAGCTAATGATAGCACCTAGCTTATTATATGAGCTTCTGTTTGGTTTTTAGCTCTTAAAACCTTTAATATTCCTAGAGAGCTAAAATTCTAACCTGTTTTAACACTGAAGTCCCATGGTGTAGAGTGATTACCAGTGAGTATTTAGGACTTACCCAGTTGGGTATGGCTGAATTCTATTTCCAGAATAAATATGTATTGAAATTTTGTTTCTCTGATATAAGCATTTTTTGTCCCAGAAGCCCTATTTTGCAACTGGCCCATGTCGATATTTTGCCCTCAGTGAAGCCGCTTGGGGACTACAAACATGGCGTCGTTTACCCAGAACTAGGAAGGCGGGTCTCAGCTCTTTATTGGTCTATAGCTCTGTCAGTCAAAACCAGGAAAATACAACCTGGGGCCTGTATCACAAAGCAGGATTTCTTGCTTAGCCATATAACTTGTTGGACTTAAGGTAGATTGGGCTAATTGTAAGTGAAGTTTTGTGTTTGCACATAATCAGCCAACACTGTTTTGAATAGAGTGCTGTTTTTCTTCCCCCATTTTACAAAGTAATAAAGAAGGAATATTTTAATCAATGCTTTTTAATCGTGTGATTGAGAGTAATCAAGTAATTGTGACCGTTGTAATTTTGTTTTATATCCATGTGAATAGACCTGCATCCACAGTCTGGGACAGACCTTGTTTATGTTTACATAGTGCTGAATATCCATTTGCCCTGGTAATGGGCTGTAAGCTCTGGAGGCTTCAGGCTTTGCAGATGAGCCAGAGGGGGGCTGTCCTGCAGCTGGTCCTAAAACCATCACCCCCCGTGTAGCCTATGATAAAGATCCACAACCAGGGTACATGTATTGTAATCAGACAGCCTATGAGTTAACATCAGTTAAGAATCAATGACTAAATGCTTGACCCGAATGATCTCGCCGCGGAGGAGCCCGTGAGCGGCATAGCCGTCTTCAGAGATCACTCTGTCCCGCCTACCTCCACCCCCTTGGCCCAAACTTTCAGGCTGTAATGAGCCATAATGCCAGGAAATGCGTCTCCCAGCCAGCCACTGGGTGGTTTGTGTGCTTGTTTATGTTTAGTGTAGCTCTGGGCTGCTCGTGTTCAGTCTGGGGGGAAAAAAATCACAACTTCTCTTTAAAAACTGAAAGTAGGACTCAGTCACCATGCCTGTGCACATGTGAGGCCTGGATTTGGATGAGAGACCGCCAACAAGCTCCCCCTCTCTCTGTTCCACATCTTGGACTTTACAAGAAATGTTAAGAAAAATTAAATTTATGTGAAGTAAGGCTTATGGTTTAAATGGGGACCTAAGCACTGGCGGGGATGTGTGGTTCGGATAACCGGAGCGTAAAACCAGGGATCAGATTTGTTTTTCTTTTACGGGTGGGAAAAAGCAGACTATGCCAGCTGCATGGTGGAGATGTCATGTCCAGGACCTCTTTTCTTTCAGCTTTCCTAAATGTCCAATTCCATCACTTTCTGGTTAAAAAAGTGATTGAAAAAGTACAACAGATTATAATGTAGAAATCAGTAAACATTTAACCCTTCCTGTGTACTTTTCAAAGGACGGATGGTTTGCCAGATGTTTGCCAAATATGGTTATTAAATAAACTGTCGGTCGTTATGTTTTTCAGCGAGTAGGTGGGGGCATGCGGCCATGGAAACAGATGTACGCAGTGCTGCGGGGTCACTCCCTCTGCCTGTACAAGGACAGGAAGGAGGGGCTGGCCCACGCCAACTCCCAATCAGAGGACGAGCCGCAGCCAATCAGCATCAAGGCCTGCCTGATCGACATCTCATACAGTGACACCAAGCGCAAGAACGTGCTGCGGCTGACAACCTCGGACTGCGAGTACCTCTTCCAGGCGGAGGACCGGGAAGACATGCTGTCCTGGATCCGGGTGATACAGGAGAACAGCAACCTGGATGAGGAGGTGGGGCAGGGCTAATGTGGCGGGCCTCTGCAACGACGAGTAATAATAGTTATGCCACTTTTCCACTTGCGTATATGAACCAACATGTACTCGACTGATACCACAAAGAGAGACCAGTCACACGCGGTTCCAGCGCGCTTCGGTTTTCCAACCAGCTCCATTTGGTCGTGCTTTACTAGCAGGACTGTGACAACACACATGCAGGTTGGCTATGGCACGCATACTTTGCAGTGCAAAACCGCTATTTCGCCATACGGCGGTTCCATGTAGCAATGGAAAAGCGCCATTAGGTTCCTGTCCCGATTATCGACTAGGAGGCAAAACGGAAGCCACCCGCAGCAATGTGGTGGAGATTTCCGCTCCCAGGGTGGCAGCTTTTCTGCCCGATAAAGGATTGAAACCATTTCCTGGGTTCCTCTCCTAAGTAGGTCACACAGTCTTCATTTTGGTGCTATAAAATATTATATATATACCACCACAATTAATTTCAACAAATAAACTATTTGATTTCAAGCCATGTTTTTTTATTTTATTTTTAGGACCCTTGACGTTCTTGCATTCTTGTCACAGCTTCAAAAAATGGAAATGGCTAAACTCTTTTAAGCCCGTCACCCCGAATTGTTGAGCAGCATAAGCTGGTCCGCGGTCATTCAGGGGGTGTGGGAGCCCCTCCCACTAGGGATCTCCTGATCACCCTGGTGGCGCCGTGAGGAAGCTGCTATAATTATTAATTTGTGTGGGTAGCTGTTGATCGCCGGTGTCCCCACTCACTGTACCTACGCCGGCTTTGGTCCTGCTACTGTCCTGTGCTTGTGGTGCTCTGGCAGCACTAACTATGTGTGTCCGCTTTCAGAACGAAGGTGTCACGAGCCGAGACCTGATCAGTCGACGGATTAGGGAGTATAACAGCCTGATGAGGTGAGCAGACCCTCCCATGCCCCCAGACCCGCCACCAGTGGTGTGCAGTAATACAGCATGCCAATGCCTCTGTGTCTCTCACAGCCCCCCCAGCACAAAGACTGAGCCGTCACCCAAGCCCCCCCGACAGTCCCTCATTCAGAACTTCCTGGGGGGTAAAGGGGAGCCCAAGGCATCCATCCCGCACTCCCCAAAGCAGGACGCGGAGAGGAAGGTTCTGCACAAGGGTGGGACCCCATGCCAGTGTGCGGTGGCGAATATTATATTGTGGGGACCAAAAAAAAGTGCCATTTGATAAGAATATCTAAACTGCCCTCATGCTGTCTCTCCGCGCTCCTCCCAGACGACAGCAGCCCGCCCAAGGACAAGAGCACGCGGCGGAAGGGCATCCCCAGTCTGATCCGGAAGCCGTTTGAGAAGAAGACTTCCCAGGGAATCACGTTTGGCGTGCGCTTGGATGACTGTCCCCCAGCCCTAACCAACCCAGTAAGGCTGGCTGGCCCGGTGGCTGGGATACACGCACATGCAGCATAGAGGTGTGTCCAGGCTACAAGTTGTCCCCCCCTTCCCCGCAGTTCGTGCCCCTCATCGTGGAGGTGTGCTGCAAGCTGGTGGAAGAGCGGGGGCTGGAGTATACGGGCATCTACCGTGTGCCGGGCAACAACGCCGCCATCTCCAGCATGCAGGAGGAGCTGAACAACAAGGGCCTGGATGACATCGACATCCAGGACGACGTGCGTGCTGCTCACAAGTGCAACGTTGTTGTCGTGCCCCCGCCTGTGATGGAAGCCCTCATTCAAACTCCTCTTCCCCTCTCTCTCGTGCAGAAATGGAAGGACCTTAATGTGATCAGCAGCTTGCTCAAATCCTTCTTCCGGAAGCTTCCAGAGCCATTGTTTACTAATGGTGAGGGCCCTAGAGAATCTCTTTTATCATCAGATGGTGGTGATCTTCTGGTTTTGCAGGATGAATATAATACTCCACAATATTATAATTCCTGAACTTTTAATATAAAGGTCTACTTCAAATTCTGGTTTAATGCAAGTATTTCCACTTGGATGAGTGCATTTCATGGGGAGGTGTTTGACAGCCTTTGGTGTTTTTGTTAATGGTATCATCTTTTCGGCATGTTTACATGAAGCGTGGCTGCAGCTTTCTTCTGGACGTAGCGAAATGCCGATGATGTGCCACTTAGTGGCCAGAGTGAGAAGTGCAAGTCGCTGGTGGTTTCAGCAGAGATGTGGCTAATGACCGGTCTGCCTTCTGCATTACAGAAAAATATGGAGATTTTATTGAGGCCAACAGATTGGAGGATGCAACGGAAAGGTTAAAAACGCTGAAGAGGCTGGTGAGTTTATACTCTCCGGGGGCCCCTCTCTGGAGATGCTCAGATTTGACTGTTTTTAACAAATGATTGTCCATTATTGCAGCTCCACGAACTGCCAAGCCATCACTACGAAACTCTCAAGTTCCTCTCCGCACATCTCAAAACAGTGGCTGAGAATTCTGAAAAAAACAAGGTAAAGGAGTACATTTGGGGGCCTCCAGGGCTGGCTATGAGGCTCCCCATGGGGCCCTCCATGGGGCTCTGCGTAGAGCTGGCTTTGGGGCTTCTTGTGGGGCCCTCCATGGGGCTCTCCAACATGCAGGCAGTTAATTGTGGTGGCAAAGCGACCTGATGTGGATCGCAGGTGTCTCGCTTCTCCGGGCTTCACTCCTGACTGACTGAACTGGGCCCCGCTCTTCTGTCTCGTAGATGGAGCCACGGAACCTGGCCATCGTGTTCGGCCCAACGCTGGTCCGCTCCTCAGAGGACAACATGACGCACATGGTCACGCACATGCCCGACCAATATAAAATCGTGGAGACCCTCATCCAGCACGTGAGCGCCGCGGCTGCACACCACGCACTGTTCGTCTGCTCCATGCGCGGCCCACTGCAACGATTCCAACTCTCTCCCTCCATTTCTCTTTCAGTATGATTGGTTTTTCACAGAAGATGGGAATGAGGAGCCAATGGTGTGTATCGATGAGTGGTCGGCGGGGGGGGGCTGTGTCAGAAACAGGGGCGGGGTTAAATGCTGCATGGTTAGCATAATTGCTACTTTGAGAGTTTATAATGCGATTAAATCCCATGTGACTCTTTTGGTTACATAAATGACCCCTTGTCCGGATATCGAGGGGCCCGTCGAGGCAAGTGACTAAAGATCAATGGTTCGGTTTTCCTACCATGGCTCACCCAACCCCAACCCCCCCACCCCCTCCCAGACCGCAGTCCAGCAGGAGAACACGGTTGAGTGTCAGCCTGTGCCAAACATTGACCATCTGCTCACCAACATTGGGCGGACGGGCACCTCTCCAGGAGACGTATCAGGTAACGTCCATGGACCAGAGCATCTGCGGGGTGGGTCAGCTCCTTCTCGCACCTCTAGCGCTAGCATGCTGATCCGCCTTGGATCAGGTGGTGAACTCGTCGCTGGAGAGCGCGGCCGCTGCGCCGAGTTCGGAGTCAGAGTATGCACCTTTTCCATTCGCTTTCAGGCATGCCGTTTATGGGCGTACAGGGACTATTTAATCCCATTGACATGACGGCGTCATGAACCTTAAGAGATTTCCCATGAAAATGGGAAACTGGTTATGATAATGTGCCTGTGTCCACGTTCACTTTCATTTCCTGTTTCATCTCCTTTTAAGACACTCCTTTCTACTGAAAATGCTGCCTTAAACAATATGGATGTTTTTTAGTCCTCTTTTTCAGTTCCTGTTTCATCACTTAACCCCGTCTGAACTTGACTCCAGTGCTCCCCGACTTCTGTGTAATTCTGCCGTACTGTTGCACTAACTTGGAATGTTCTTTCCCAATAAAAGTGATCCCTCTGTCTAGTTTTCCTTGCGTGTCTGAGGGCTATTCCCAGCGTTCACACATACCGATCTTGAAACAGGCCAAGTGGGAGGAGTCTATCACACGGTGATGTCACTGATGGATTCTGTAATATCTCTGATGGACAGCTGGAACTGTAGGAAGAAGGAGGATTGTTGTCCCCAATGTAGCTGCCTAGTCTGCAGGAACCCCCGATTCTTGTAAATTGGAGAGAGCGCAAAAAACAAACAAACAAAAAAAGAATCCATTCTATCATCTGTGATGTGCGATCATTTAAGAATATCACCACACAGGCAGGTGGCGCCCTCTAAGCCTTTCTGCTGTTTCTTGTTGTCTCCGAAGCCGTCCGTGAGGAGAAGTAGAACGGTATGGTTCCTGGGTTCTTACCAATTCATACGACATAAAACGCCATGTCTCAAAAAGGGGTGGTTGGGGGCTGAGCATTTTTTATAAACTAATGGGGGGAAAACGGACCCCAAAAAAGGCTCAAATTTCCCAAAAACGAAAAGCCAATCTTGGAGAGATCGGGCACTTCCCCAGCTGGCTAAATGAGGGCTCTCCCGCCCCTCGGCTGCAGTATCTGGTGTTGAAAGCTAGCCCCTTTCTTCCCCCGTCATGTCTCTGTGGTACGTTCCGCCCCTGCCGCTGTGTGGTCGTCATCCTGCTCCCTGTCACATCACAGCCTGCTCCCCCTATGCCGTGGTGACCGGCGTGTCCATTTAACATTGGCAGCGCTGTCGTCTTTGCGTGTCATTGCACATGCTGGGAGTTTCCCTTCCTGGAGGGCAGTCGGGCAGTCAGAGCATCACCAGGAAGAGCAATTACACAACTGCTGGCTTTAGTGGTCCGGTCAGCATCCACTTGCTGGGAACATTCTAGCTAAACACTGGATTAGCAGGGTAGGAGTGGCATTTCCGGGTGTCTGTGCTTGATCGGTCATGTGACACTGTGCGTACACGTGCGCCCATACATGGCCTTACGGCACTCTCGCCCTCTGGAGACGGTGAAGACCTCAGTACCATTGTGTTGCTCCTGGGCTTCTCAGATGTGGGAAAGTGTCTGCATCAGTAAACGTTGGTGTGAACGTAACATGGTGCTTGTGAGTGCATGACCTACTGCTCTCACAAATCTGTCTCCGTCTGGTTGTCTTTCCCGTTTGCCTGGCTCTTCATATTCATTACGGCCCTCCTTGTCATGGTGACTGTTCTCTGTGGCGCTTCTGTGTCCCTGTGCTCTGACATCATGCTCAGCGGGGTGTGGTGTAGCCAGAGCCTTAACCGTCTCTTCCCTGTCTTCCTGTCTCCCTTTGCAGATTCGGCTAGTGACTCTGCTAAGTCTAAGGTGAGTGTCTGTCACGGGGGCAAAGAGCACCTGAGGGAATTTTGGAAGGTGAGGTAGGTGTCCCGGGGTTGTCCCCCCTCGGGTGGAGTCTTTCCCGCAGCATTCTGACGGGGTGTGACAGAGGAAATCCAGCAGAGAGGATCACTTTAAGGACATTCGGCTCTTTCATACCTCCAAAAAAAATAAAGATTCTAACCCTTGGCTGACATGCAGGCAAATGCTTGGCTGATGGATCAGCATGAGTACTGATTTTGGACACGGGGGGAATGTTTTTCTGATCAGGAATGCCAGACGTCGTCTTCTGCCGAACTCGGGCGGTACCATATTTCAAAGACTGTTTGCTCGCGGCTCCCCCTTGTGGCGTTTCCACTCGCCTGTTGGCTCCCGCTCTCTGCTCCCGCCACTGAGGCCGCGACGAATTTGCCAGATGGCTCACAAGCTTCTGCCGCTAACATCCGCTGCCCTGTCTCTCTTCTCCCCTCCACCAGCAGGGTTCCTGGGGATCCGGGAAGGACCTGCGCAAAGATCTACCGGTGTCCTGCATCTTTGCTGTGGCCAACCGCAGACGAAAGAGTCCCAAGGAGAAGCTGCAGCCTAGCAGTTCAGACGATGACCTGGATGGTGGGCTTCTCGGGCGGGGGCTAGCGGAGCAGGATCAAAACCGGGACGCCAGCTGGCTTCGCAATAGAGCCGGCCAGGAGGATAAGACTGGCGTTGGAGAGTGCCAGGAGTCTGGGAAGGAGAATGGAAAGGGATCTGAGCCAGCGGTCAAGATGGAGAAGGATCACTGGAACTCATTCTTGGTGAAAGAGAAGTCTTCCCCGGCACAACTATCACCCTCCCCTTCGCCCAGCCCCCGGCACACCGGTTCCCCCAGCTTCAGCTTCCGAACGGCAGCACCAGGGAAGTCCTCGCTGTCAGAGCCATCCTCACTGCTGGATGAGATTGTGTCTGATCTGGGCACCATGAGCTCCCAGGCCTCTGTGCACCGGGTCCGGCAAAGGAAACGGACTGGTCTGGAAGGGCGGGCTGGCGAGGCAGCGACGGCTGCAGCGGAGGTCAGCTCCATCACCTCAGACTACTCCACTACCTCCTCCATGACCTTCCTGATGGGGGCCGATGGCAGCACGCTCAGCCCCGAGGTGCGGTCAGTGGCTGAGAGTCGGGGAGACGAGGCGGATGACGAGCGCAGCGAGCTGGTCAGTGAGGGACGGCCAGTGGAAACGGACAGCGAGAGTGACTTCTCCGTATTTGCCGGTGGCAGTCCCGCCCTGGACAGCGAGAAGGTCATGGGGTGCCCCTTAGACCCAACCAGTGGCGATCTGGGCGACGCTGAGGATAATGACACGGCCAGGTCAGAAGGTCGGTGCCTCTTCTCCACCCACAAACTGGTCGAGTGTGACACGCTGTCCCGGAGACGGTCGCTGCGGCAAAAGACAGACAGTGAATCATCAGAGGGGGGGCGGAGCGATAGAGAGTCCAACCGACTATCCCGTGTCCTGGAGGTGATGAAGAAAGGCCGGTCTGGTGGGAGCTTAAGCACCCCCTCCAGGGCGGAGTCAGAGAGGCAGGAGCCGGCATGGAAGCTGAAGATCACCGAGAGGCTGAAGTTCCGGCTGAAAACATCAGCGGATGACATGTTCGGGGTGGGCACGCCGAAGGCGGCGGCCCCGGCACCACCAGAGACTCGCAGGAAGAAGAACGTCCGGCGTCGCCACACCATGGGGGGACAGCGTGACTTTGCTGAACTGGCAGTCATTGGCAGCTGGAAGGGGCGGGGCGACCGGAGCGCAGAGGCGGAGCTTTCGGCCATGGACCGGCTGAAGCCCAAGTGTAGTTCGCAGGACTTCTCGATTCGGGAGTGGATCGCCCGGGAGCGCTGCCGCGGAGGACCCGAGCCTGCCCCGGATACCGCTGCCGACGGGGGGGGCTGCGCGCAGCCGGTCCAGGACGAGACCTCAGCCGCCACATCTGCAGACCCTCAGCAGGTGGAGCAAGCAAACGGGGGTGGCCTACAAGCCAAAAACAAACAGGCCTTGAGCCTGGCGGCTGACGCCCACCCGCATAAGCTGTCAGGGGCGCAGGTGGTACGCTCCAGATTCTACCAGTACCTGTGATGTGGCGCGGCGTAAGCACCTGAGCATGCGTGGAGCTTTTTTATCTGAACCGTTTACCACGCAGCTTATTTTATACATGCGTGTATACGTATATGTGCGTGTATGTATGTGCATATGTATAGTGTAACAAGCGTAACTGGATTAAATATGTTTTTTTTTTTTTTAATGTAACCTCGTTTTAATTGACTGCACAATAGCAGAGGGGACGGAAACCTCACCCGACTCTGCCAGTCATGGTAAGATGCTTCTAGATGGCTCAAATTGGCTGTCGGAAACGCCCACAACCGGTGTCAGTATGGGTGACGTGGATGTTACCTGAAGGCTGCAGTAACAAGCGTGCCTCAAGCCGTACTGGTTAGCTCCCTCTCCCAAGAGGATCCCGTGAATGTAGGAGCCCGCTTGGATGCCCGAGGCGGAGCTCTCTGTCTTGTCCTCCGTTCAGAGTGTACATACTTCTCTCCGTACTTGAAGTCTGAGTTATCGCCATTCAGCCTGAGTGAGGGCTGCTTTTTCTGTGCTGTTGCGTCGTGGAAAGTCTTTCACGGCGTGTGCTAAACAGCCAGACAATGTGAGTTTAACAAAACCAACACAAATAATTTTAAAATGTTTTTTAGACGACAGGAAGGGAATCCCGGTCATCTGTGTCCATCTGTGTTTTGTCTTACCCTTCCTGGCATTTGATCACAATAAAGCAAAACATCCTTTTCTTCAGGAAAGTGCCTCGTCGACTTGCTACAGGCTTTGCCACGGAGCCGTAAGGTGAAAATCAAAACCCAGCCTCCCACTACCGACGTTTTATCCGGTCGTTTCTTGTCAGGTGTCGGTTGCAGTGGTGAATCATGAGTTTCCATTTGTCAGCCATTCCAGATGAACCTTAATGCGGTTTATGTTTATTTTTGTTCTAGATTTTATCGGGACTTGAATTTTAATATTTCTGTAAAATAAGTAACTTAAATGTGTATATAGATCATGTTTAGAGACCCCCAACCTACTCCAGTGCCATCATTGTAATATAAGCATGTCGCTAGTAAAGCAAACGGAACATATCAAACACTAGCCCCCTCCCTCGAAGACTGCATGAGAATATGCTTCCTGGAACTGGACCATTGTATGATGCTTGAGTATAGCAGGCCCCCAAGACACTGGAAATAAACTTCTTTATGTGATGACGCTTACGTGCCTATTTTTTTGTATGGATAAATTAGCGGTTGGTGGTAAATTATCCACCTAGTGATTACAGTTCAAAAAGCACCTGGGACACGAGTGGATATAAATCCGATCCTTGGTAATCATTCTTTCACTCCTACTTCCTACTTGACTGCATTAACAAGCTTACTCTTTATTTTGCCTATTGACTTCCGCTTACCCACCAGTAAAACACAAGACAGTTCCTCCACGTTCCTCAAGGGGGCTGACGGAGTTCACCATTACATCACGTTAGCTGCCACCTGCGCTCTGCAGCCCAACAGTGCTGTTGCATTTCTGAAATGCTTGTCGAGCCCGATGAAGCTGACTCGATCCTGTACTCCCCTCAAAGTCAACTGCAGCCTTGAGACTGTATTGCACATTTTGGAGAGGACAGTGCAGACATGGGGTTTAGTTGTATAAAAGGATGTTAAATCATGGAGGACTACCATACAAGCAGGGCTTATTCCACACACAACCGGGCCTTTTTCCGAGTCATCTTTCGGTGGCTTCTTTCTCTGTCATGAATGTCATTTAGGTGAAATAGGACATTATCCCTGAAAATGGCAGCTGGCAGTGCACCATCCCCATCACTGCTAGGGTTGCCAAGTCTTACATATCTGGTGTGACACTCACGGTTTCACACTATCATGTTCAAGCAAGAAGCCTTATGGGAAATCTATTTTATTAACTTAAAATTAGCTACATCAAAAGTGTTGGGGTAGTTTTCAAACCCGACTTACTATTTACAAAACAATTTACAAAGTAAAAACTGTTACTTACGTGTAAATGTGTGGGCAGACTTGTCGCGAATTAAAAATTTTGCTCTAGGCAGCTGACCAAAGCTGGCAACCCCAATCACTGCTAATTCCTGTCCTCTCTTTAGTTTCCTGGCTGCCAATGAAAATCTGTCCATGGAACCTGGACTCTAAGCCCTTGGAAGCCTCGCGCAAGGTTGACTGTCAGTATAATGGTCTTAGATTAAAACCATCGCTCACCCAATACAAACAAGCCAGTAGGTAAATTGCTGGAAAACGTAGCAATGACATACTTGTCATCACATGGTTCCGGTGACCAGATCAAAAATGTAATCTGCTTAAATTCCCCCAGGGGCCTGCATCACCTACTTAAATGTCCTTTTAATTGCTTAATTTAAAAAAAATGCCTAGCCTCTTAAGGAACAAACATGCGGAAATATTTTTGGGCACCAGGGGGAGCTGTGGTACTGCGAGTGTATTTTCGGTTAGCGGTCACGAATTATATTTTATTTCTGACAAGACTGCTATGAAGGTATTATCGTTTGGGTTATTTTAAACTCTTATTTTAAGCACTGCAGAAATTGAAACAGGGAAGATAAATGACAGCCCAAAGCAGTGAATGTTATAACATTAAAACACTTTTAAATACAGTTTTCCTCACTGGCTGACGATTTTACATTTTGATCTCGTACTGAGATTGTGAATTTTAAATTTCAAGACTAGAAATGGCTTTATAAGTCTCGAGGCAGCTAAAGGAGGAACATTTTTATGATGGTAGTCTTCAATAGGAAGTCATTTATGTAATTTTATGTACATTGAGGCATTTTATTCTCTGTGCAGTGCCAGCAAAAAGCGACTGAGCGGCACCTTTTGAATCTACCGCCTTGTTTCTTGCAAAGTCAACAGCCTGATTCGGCCATGCTATTCTTAGCTTTGTTTTACATCTTTTTTCAGCTGGACATGTGCTGTAGTATAACCTCAGTGTGTTAAGGCGGTACAGTTGCACTTTGACTTACGATGAGGTAACATCCTGATGAATGGAAAACATCGTAAGTTGAATATGAAAATGAGGCGATAAATAAGCAACTACTGTTACTGAAAAGGTGATTACGAATAATACTGTGTAAATAACTACTATAACTAAATACCAATAATTTACAAGTCAAATTAATTACTTAAAAGTTTATTTGCACCCGGATTAAGCGGAAGATGATGGATGGATGGAAGTTTATTTGGTTAAACGGAAGAACACACCGAACAATGTGGCGTCAAACACTACGCGACGTTTACGCTGGCGATCGCTACAGAGACTGGAAGCGGGGCTGCATGGAGTAGAGAGTATCGTATGGCATATCGATAGCCCGGCTACACATCAAAATTCAAAGTTTGATAACTGCCAAATGTGCATTGGTTTCGCACCATTATAAAGTGAGGAAAATCTGTATGCAAATAAGAGACCGCGCCTGTGGGGTACATCTTCTCTGGCCCACTGGGGGGCGCCGCTCACTCAGAACTGGAACCATCACTACAGATGGGTCACACATTGCCTCGTCCCTTTCATAGAGATTTGAGAGCGGAAACGCAAAATTACCAGTGCTTCAGACGCAGCCGTGCCGTTTTGGAAGTAAATACTTCAAATTATTTTTACAAATTGATTTTTTTTTAGGTAGTGGAAAGAGTGCGTGTAGTATCTAATGAGAGTCCTTGAGGGAATAAAAGCCCCATTCCAGCAAGCTGTAGATATGTTGCTGCTGAAGGATCCACTCACCTGCCTCCGGAGAGCAGGAAAAAGGCTCTGCTGTTACAGAAGCCCGGTTGCCATGACCCCACACCGGACAGGCTGTTACAGAAGGCCGGTTGCCATGACCCCACACCGGACAGGCTGTTACGGAAGATGGGCGTCATCATTTGTACTACTCTTCACTTAGAGGTAACACCAACTCCATCCACCCTCATGAATGGGCCACAACATTCCTGTATATCTGCTCAAAGGTGCATCAAGTACTATATTCTTCAATGTCTTTATGGTTGTAGTTAGTTCATGAGATGCAATTATTAAAGCCTTTGAGTTCGACCATCAAATCCCCATGTAACCAGTTCTACTTACAAAGATAGGGATATTTAAGAATGATTGCTGTATGGGTGTTGCACTGCAGGCCAGCATCCTACATCAAATGGCTCCTTGCAGTCGTGCATGGTCAGCTGACACTACATTAAGTACTGCTCTGTCCATCCACTAAGTTTTTTGTAGCATTTGCAGTTTAGTTGTTCACATTGGTCTCTCTAAATTATCCAGAATATGAATGTGTGTGTGTGTGTGTGTTTCTGCCCTGAACTGCACTGGCATCCCACCCTTACAGTATGTCCTATTAGCCTGGGATAGGGTCTAGGCTCCTCACAACCCAGACCAGCAGGTCGAAGAGGGGTGGATATATGGACAGCAAACTTTTATCATACTCTTGAGAAAAAGCAGACCCACACAGTTCAACACTGTCTGCCTGGCCACCTGGTCCACACATACATCATACTTACACCCAAGATCCAAAGGGATTGAGCGCACGCGGATGGCTTGCTTCAGAAAGTAAGGGCTGATGAAGATGAACATAGTTGTTTCCACTACATTCACAAGCTTACGGTTCAACTCATCATGAAAGCTGTAGGACAAACGTAACGTCTGAAAATGTCCATTCATGTCTCGATCATCACTATGGGCCATAAAAGCACAATAAGGAAATCTAAAGAGCCTTTGATTCCTGGGTCAATGCTTTATGAATCCCAATAGTCCTCAGAGTATAAAAATCCTGTATAGCTCTGTGGGTGATAAGGAGATGCATTAATGAGTAGAGGAGATGTGGCCAACACTCACAGCTCTAAATTTAGCTGGCTGGGGGGGTGGCGGGACAAGCAGCACCAAGGATTAAAAAAATATATAAAGTCACAGCATGATGGTAAAATAGCTTTTATTCTTACAACATTAACCTTCATGCCAAAGTCCTCTCTTCTGTTTCAGTTGAGCTCGCGGAGTGTGCAGTCACATGTCCATTCAGTAACAGCGATTCTCTCCCCGTCCTCAGACTACATCAGCGGGGCGTGAAACATGGGGGGCCAGAAAAGACGACCCATCTCTCTCCAGCTGCCGAAACGCACAGGTAACACTAAGATACTGACTAAGACGACGTTGAGGAACAGTTTTGTACAACAAGCCAATGAAACGTTTCACTCACAATACTGAGGATGGGATGCAACTCAGCGGAGGCAGTCACCTGACAGAGGTGAAAGGTCAGCTGCAGATGGGGGCTGTCATGCACTTTAACCCAACAATAATACACATTCGAACAAAGAAAAACACACTTGTGCCTCAAGAGCTTTCAAACTGTAAAAATGACCATACAGAATTTGTCAATCGTAAAGCTTTAACGGCAAAATTGTGACTGCTATCCCAGTTTTGCAAAAGAAGAGTGGCACCAGGATGTGAAAAGCCCAGTTCTGCAGAGCAGTCCAAGTCCATGGACACGCCCCAGTGAAGTTCGGAGCTCTCCGTAGCCAACAGGTGTCAGTGAAGGAGGGCGCGTCAGAGCGAGCCCCTGTTTGAACGCGTTTGAGGCTTGGCAAAGCATGCCACCTCTCTACCCGAGTAAGGCACAGTCACTAATATGGGTCCAGATGGTTCTGGTTCCGTGACACGGCGGAGACTCTGCGCCGCGGGAAAGAGAGGCCGGCGAGAAACAGTCGGACCACACGGCCATGACGCTGATTGAAAACAAACGAATCTGCCATCTGGGCAACTGGAACGATGTCAGTCCAATGGAACTTCACTGCAATGTACACTTGAGGCCACAAAGAGTCCAAGATCGGGACAAACACTGAGAAGGAGAGGAAATAAACGGAGGTGGGAGGGGGTCAACGACGCTTAGTGTGCTACTTTACATGAGAACGATGGACACAAACACTGTCAAAGGTGGAAAGTTCATCATGATTTAAAAATCGTACCACCCGGTCATATAAAGCCCCCCGAATACTTCAGAATTTCAGTAACTCTTTAAAGACTCTGCAGAAAGAGTCCTGACATTCAATCCAAATGTTTGTGCTATAAAACCTGCGTTCGTTTTTGTGGATCTGTAAGCGAATGGCTGGGTGGGGCAGGGGATGCTCAGCAGGAAGTGGGTGTGTCTGAGGTCTTCCGATAGATGGGACCAAAGGCACGGGGCCGACATAAGCCAGTGAGGTCCTTCAACATGCTCCGTGTGGTCCAGAGAACCTCGGGGGGGGGGGTGTGTGAAGCGGTGGGATGTCGCTTTTGCTGATGCTCTCAGTTCTTCGGAGGCCGAGGATGAGAAAGGAGGGTAGTGAGGCAGGTCGCCACTAGCGGGGTGGGGGGCACTCTCGAGGAGTCAAAAGAGGAACAAACCGGCTGGTTGCATATTGAGCGGCTGGCTCAGGGTGGACCCCCCCCGCGGGGCCGCTGCGGCTACCCCTCCTCCTCGTTCTCCTCTTCCAGTCTCTCCTCAAAGGCCTTGTCCGGGGGCCGGAAACATTCCTCGAAAAAGTTCACCAGTGACTGGCTCTCGTGCTGCCTGGTGCTCTTGCTGTGCAGGTAGTGCCCCTCATCTGGGTAGATCTGTATGGAAAGTGGCACAGGACCATTTAACCTCTCCTCACCCTGGAATACTGGCAAGGCAGGAATTAACTGGGAAAATTGCACCTACAAAAGGCCACATATGCAGGGAATTTATCAGGATTAATAAAACATTTGAAATCGCGGCACAGCTGCAGCTGATGCTAGGACTAACATTAATTTGACAAATGGTGCAGCCGTAAACTAACACTGAAGGATAACAGAAAGGATAATAGGTGAATATCAGGCAGCTGAGAGTGAGTAATTTCTTTAAGTACAATTAGGCCTTGCAAGGGGATTATAATGCTTTGTCAACAGAGACTCACAAAGCGCTTGTGGAACAGTCCCGCCGTCTGTCTGCTTTCTATCTGCACCTACACTACCAGTCAAAAGGTTTTGCATACCACAGGTTTTTACCACCTTTCCATTTATTTAATAAACTGCACATTTTTTGTTCTTGTTAAGCATTGGAATTTTTAGCGAACAACTATAAATGAAAATATAAGTCAAATAAAACACGTACAGTATGTAACGGTGAATATCTGACATCCTATTAACTGGTTGTGTGGTCTAGGCAAGTCTAGGCAATTTCTAGGCTGTCCTTTACCTTTAAACATACTAGTTAACTGTTTCATCCCAGTACTTAATGTCCCTTGTTGAAAGGATGCCTTGAATTTTCTCAGCCATTATAACTGCTAGCTGAAGTTACTTGGATCAAATCAAAGATATATTTTCTTGCTAATAATGGTACTCAGATGGTGAATATACCATAAATGTATTAGTTAGAAAGAATATTGAGTGTATTTTTAGTAAGTGTTAAGTGAGTAACATGCAAATGTAGAAAATCTCAGTGTGTGCAGAAACCTTTGATTGTTGTACTTCACCACATAATTAAGAGGCACTAGTCCGCCCAACACGAGTCCTAATGCTGTAATAGTGCTCACCTGTAAAGTGTAATTCGCCTTTTCGTTGATGAGGTGGCTAATGAATTTGGCGGTGTGCTGAAAATGGACTTTCTCTGCAGAAAGACAGAAAAATTAAATAAAACATTTTACTGCCATCAACTGTAATTTTAACGGATGACTTTTAATGCAGCAGTTTCCGGAAAGGATCCTCCTCAGATTTCACTGGGGTGCTTCATTTTCAAGAGCTGGGAGGTGTTTATCAGCAAATTGGACGTGACTCACCGTCAGCTGTTGGGTGAATGATCAAGAGCTTCTTATCTTCAAACTGCGATGCACGGTTTGCTAAATTTGCCATCTGTGGAAATAAATGGAGACTGCAAGCTGAAGCTAAGCTGGGCAGGATCATCATACGCTGTCAATCACTGACATTCATGCTGCTCGGTTACTTATTGGTTACTTATTTTGGAATCAGTATAAAGCCAACACTGACCGGTGTTGGACAGAGATCCCACCCGCTGTACCTTTTGTAGCCTGATTGCTCTTACACCTATCAACATTAATTTTTTCTGGTCTGATACCGATATTAAAATTTTGAGTATGTGCCGATGCTGGTAATCTGATAATTTTTCCCCCTTTATCATCACCTAAGCATTAAATGAGATATTTGTATGAATACATTTGGCAAACTGTCTGCATTTAGTGTTGTAGTGGCACCATTTGAGAAAGACTGTGCAGCAGCAGGAAAGAGAGGCTGGCAAGAAACAGTCAGACCGCACGGTCGTGACATCGATCGAAAATAAATGACTCCGCCTCCTGGGCAACTGGAATGATGTCAGTCCAAAGGAACTTCACTGCAACGTACACTTGAGGCCACAAAGAGTCCAAGATCGGGACAAACGTCGACATTGAGAAAGAGAGGACATAACTGGCAGGGGGGAGGAAGCTAAGAATGGAAAATATAATGGTCATGTTGCTCAAACAAACACTATGCAGCTCCGATACAGGAAGAAATCCACAGCCAACACGAGTCTGCTTCTTTGTCTAATTCAGTAACACCTTTCACAAAATTAACAGTAATATTTTTAACCTGCAAATTGTGCAATCAGTCACCAAATCTAATAATAAAGAAAACAATCATAAAAATATCACTATAAGCCCCAACTAACCATTTCTAGTCAAAATGTATACAATAAGTCTCCAAGACCAAATAGACAATGGAGCGCAGGTAAAACTTTTAAATAGAAATTAACCAAACTTTAGAAAGAATACAAGTCTGAAAACATTAAGTTTGTATAAATTTTACTGTGTTCAGACTTGAGAAAAATCAGCACCAGCCTTTCATACATTTTTTTGCTTCCGGAGTACAGTTACTATATTTTCACACAGCCCACATGGCAGCGCTGTCGCACATGCGCTCCTGAACCATCACCTGGCCCTCACTTCTGTTTACGGTGTGTGACAATCAGATCCATTTCTTACTCTCCCACCCCTCCGATATCCGATTCGGATTTTTTTTGCCGGTATCGGCCCAATACTGGGAGTGGGTATCGGAGTGGTGCCATCTCTAGTTTTCATGTCAATTAAGCATCAACATACCCCATATGCTCTCGGGTCTGGCTTCGGAAGTCCCAAATATCTTTCCGAAAATGCGGACGCTGAAATAAAGGGCAGAGATGATGTTAGCATTCATCCATATTAAATTGTGACTTGCATTTTAGATTCATGTTCCTGTTCCACAGACGGGTGCACATGCCACTCAATGGTCACCCAGGCTAACACACCGAGACCCATAAGACATTGACCAATCTATGTTTCCTCAGGTCTTTCTTGTGTCAAATATGCATCGTTTACTAATACATTTTCCTTCCCATACTCTAAAGAAAAACAGTGTAAACGTGTTTGCCACAGGGACACAAACATTATAGTGTCCTCCGTGTTTCCTGTGCATACCACCACTCCTTATTTGGCAAGCAGCTTGCTTAGCAACCATTCGCAAATATGACATAGGGCTGGGCGATATGCCTGAAAAATGTTATCACGATATTTTCACAATATTCATGTTTATCATGATCTAAAATTCATAATCGGAAAACAGTAAAATATGACAGGTGGTTTTTCTGACTATGGTGACCAAATTGTTTTACTAATACTTACTAATTTGAGAGTGACAATGATATGTTACACCAAGTCATACTGTGATGGAATTTGTGTAACAGTAGTGTAACAGTTATAACTATCACTTATACAAGAAATCAAGTATTTAGACTATGTCACAATACTCAAAATATTCAAACGGATGACAATATGAATGTTCTTGATTACGATATCAATATATCGACAGTAATAAAAAAAATCATTTTCTGACCAACGCATGCATTTCCAACCGAATTTCTGACACCTAACAACACTACATGGTGAAGTGACAGTGATCTTTGAAGTAGAATGTACAAGAAAATGACAGTAAAGCACAGTAAAGTCATACGCACATTCCTGGTCATGTCTAGGCTACTGTGATTTTCACTAAGCAACCATTTTGCTTACCAACCGTTGTTGGAATGGAACTCTTTTACTAAACAAGGAGGGGTTGTAATGTATGTCTATACCCTGCCTGACCCCCCTGTGCCCCCTACCGTATAATTCGAAGTCCGTGATGGGTGAGACTGCTGCTCCACACTTCAGTAAGGAATCCTCAGAGCTCAGGAGAAGGCTGCTTAAATATCCACCATAAACCTGCAGGGGGCACACATGCTTCCTGCTTCAGTCTCGGACCTGACACGTGGCCTACCCGCTGTCTCGCGGACTAAGGCCAGCCCCACCGAACCTCACTCACGCCGTTACGGCACTTCCCAGATGCCAGACTGATGTCATCACAGAACACTGCATGCAACGGGCTCACACCAGAAAACCATGTTCCCCGGCAGAGCGGCTCGTGCATTCAGAGGGTCAGGAGCCGGTAAGTGGAGGTAAGCGGAAAGATTTGAGTGTACAGTATCATATGTGGAACTTGGTGATACTGTCAATTCTTCTGGTCCCCCAGTGGGAGGCAGAATGATCTGTGAGGGAGCCTCTCAAACATCAGCAGGCAGGAGGCAGGCTTTACAACACTGGAAACACAAGAGTGGGAAAAGCCTGGTCTTTTTTAAATAATGTCTATTTATTTGTGCCGATGGATTTTCTAAACCACTGGAGCCCCAAACACAGAGCAGCCCTTCACTTTCTCCTACACCTACCCCCACTTGGGTTCGGGTTGTTATTAGCATGAGGGTTACAGCCAAGCCACTTCTGTCATTAGAGCCCACTGGATTTGTCCCTGCATTACCCCCACCAGTACTGAGCCTTCTTTACCACACTGCCAGAGTTTGGTGGTGTGGTACTTTAGTATTACTTTAGTATTTTTAGCATTCCCCCCCCCACCTGAGTGCTCAGTGGGGGTCATATGCCCTCATTATCGGGAGCAGCAGCGACAGTCTTTACCTTTCCGAAGACTCCCATGCGGGTCTTATCGATGTATTGCTCTTTGGATATGAAGCTGAAAGGGGGGAGGGGGAGGCATACATGTTAGCCATTTCTCATTGGATGTTCACGTCAGTATCCATTATCCATCAGCCGAATTACTGGTCCCAGGAAAAGTAGAGCAAGACAATAAGTAAGGTGATCCAGGCTCCGCCCCTGCAAGCTTCAGCCCCTGCACACACCTGAGCGCCTCCTGCTGGTCCTTCTCCTCGAACACCCCCAGCCTGCGTTGCACCTTATGTAGCAGGTAGGAGCCCCTGTATCCGCTGCCGCGGCCATCGAAGCGGACCACCACGCTGCCAAAGCTGCTCACCAGCACGGTGGCCCAGTCCACCTGGAAGAGCTCGCTGACCGTCTGCCCCCCGGGTGTGCCATCCCTGTGCGGGGGTGTGGGGGGTACCAGTGAGCTGTCATGCTAATCTGGGCCCTTTCATTCCCATCTCCACAAGTATCTGTCCGCACCATACCGACTGCCTGCTTCCCCCAGTCATATTAATGGTTACCCCCCAGCCCCTGATGTGACATTATTCTGAATGCGCAGTGCACCAGGAGATGAGACCAAAATTAATTAACAGGAACTGCTTTCCTCCGCAAACTAATCACCGAGCTTACGGAAGCAGGGAAGCGCTGGCGTCAGCCTGATTAGCTGCGTGATTACGGCTGCGTGATTAACAGATCTATCCGCATTGCCACAGTAACGCTCTCCAGAGGAAGGTGGAGGAGAGTCCGCGGGCCGGGAGAAGTGGTGGCTGATTGGCGTTCGCAGGGGTCCGATTGGAGGGGATCGGTGCTGAGTGACAGGAGCGACGGCCCCATTTTCACACTGCAGCATAACGATAAGACACTCACACCAGGAGCAGCAGCGGGTAATGAGCTGTGTCCAGGAAGCCGGCCGGTTTCAGGATCTGCATCGTCAGGCCTGGAGACAACAACAGCCGACAACAATCAGCCTGTACCCTGGTAAGTGTGCGCGTATCCCGGTAAACACTTCTAGACACTCATCAGCTAGCTTACGGCACATCTAAAGACCTGGCACCCGCACAGTGGATTCTCAGTAAGGAGGGTCACGTACTGTAGTCCTCAATAGTTATTTCCTTGTACTCCGTTTTAGGCATCTGCATGGATTCCAGAGTGTTCCGCAAGTCCTCATTCATCTCCAGGTCGACGACTTCTGTGAAGAAAGGCTGCTGTTCAGGACAAGAAACAAACTAAAACTAGTCTGCATAACAGGTCATCAACAAGGGGCAGTTAACTTAGGGTAAGACAAGGTTCTTTCATCACCCGGTCAACACTCCCAGACTCACATGCTGCAAGGAGGCTGCCGGTTGAGTAATACTTCCATTAAACTGAATTTGTTTCCCGAGTAAAACCTAAATTTAAGGCCCCTTTCACTGCCAGCACTGTGGGAACAGCGAGCCATAAATGCTCAATCTGACCACTCTTAAGAATAGGGAGATTTCCGATCAAAGACCAGCGAGACGAGGTGCTCAAGAGGTTGAGAAATGGCCCTAAAGAGTGGAATGTGGACTGCGGGTGGCGAGGAACCCCCCCAAGTTCCGGGCATTACTGCTCTTATTGCACTCTTTACCCCAGGGCATAATACACCAAAAAGATATCATTCATAAACGGAGCTGGATGAACTTAAGTGCTCTTATAAGCATTCCGGATCCTTCTATAAGCCAGACACGTGATGGCTGAGACGGTCACACTGCAGGAGGTCAGAACACTCACTTTCCTTCTCGTCGGTGCTGTACGCAGTGGAAAAGGGGACTCCAGGGCCTGGGAAGAAGAAATAAGCCTTTAAAAATGCTGGGTCTTTCATTCCTCCTTAACAAACAGCAAAACTCTGAAAGCAGCATGTCTACTCCCCCCCCCCCCCCCCCACCATGGCCTCTATTACCTGATCAGCATTTTTTGGGGACAGCTGTGATTTTGGGTCATCCAACTTACATTTTTTGTTTAGTGAAAAATATTTATACTGGGGGAAAAGGACCCTCGTCAGTGATGTAATGGGTGTGTGTGTGTGTGTGTGGGTGATGCAGTCTTGTTCAGGGGTAACACTGCCTCGTCGGGGGTGGGGGGTTTAAGTTGCCTCGTCGGTGAGGTGGGGGGGGGTTATGCAGGACAGTCTCCCTCCCGCAGCTGTATCCACACATTGTGCTGATTAATATGCCTGAGCTACCACCTGACATGCTCCCACACCTGTGTGCCCAGTTAGCTAAACTGGAACGGCACCGATGGCTGGAAGGGGGCGCTGCTGCTGCTGGACGTGCTGGATGCTGTGACCGGGTCAGCGCTCAGATAAACTTGGGGACAGGGAACCACAGAAAGTTGTCTCCCTTCACTGCTGATTCCGCATTTCCTTTTAACTCCTCTGTAATCTCACAAAACCTTCCGGATTTGCGAGAGGAAGCTGGCAGCTCCTGCTGCCTCTGCATGGACTGGGCTCCTGGGAGTAAAAGCCTCACACTGCTGACTAACGGAAGGACAATTTAAACAAACCAGTGATTCAGGTGGAGCAGGGCTGGGTTTCAAAAGCAAGAATTTAATAACTTTCAATAAAACTAAACAGCACCAGATTACATTAATGCAGAAAGTGGATTTCTGGTCTCAGATAAGTTAAGTGATTGGATAAAAAAAATAAACCAAAGCTGGGTGAAGAGGTGAAGAACTGGAACACAGTCCTTGTGAGTCGATCACCGAATTGGAGATGAAGTAAACCATGGCCGGGGTATTCAGACAGGCCACCATCGCCTCGGAGGCATGCGCGAGTCAAGCGTACCAGATGGCCATGGGTCACGGCAGAGAACCCTGAGCCAGCTACCGGCACGGCGATGGCACAGCGCCCTGTCCGTGCAGCTCCCTGCCAGATGCCCCCCCCCGCCCCCCCACCGGCTGTCCTGTCAGATCTGGGCATTTTTTTTTATCCCACGACCTTTAAGTTCTGATGCTCCAAACTGGGACTTTGGGTAACCTATTCAAGTAAAAAAATAACGCGGTAAAGCAGTTTAGTTGTCCTGGGGGCGTACAGTACATCCTGCGCTTTACGGTGCAAATTAGTAGCGCAGGAACACGGCCAAAACAGCACATGTAAATCATGGCATTCTGACTGCTCCTCAGAGGCCTGCACCCCTTGAAAGACGTAGAAGACGAGCATTAAATACTGAATACCCACCTTTACAGTTGAGCAGGAAGTAGCGCATGTCCTTGCTGAAGGAGCCACTGACATAGCCACAGTCATTGCTGAAGTCGCATGACAGACAGCGACGGTTGAAGTGGCCGACGGTGTGGGCACTGGCACAGGGATGGGGATGGGGGGGGGAGGTGGCATTAGGTGCGATCCTTGGGCACGACAAATGAGAGCAGCAGGATCAGCAGGGGCTTTACCTGTACAGGTGCCTCCGTTTCGGGTCGTCCTCGGTGCTCAGAAAGTATCTGTAAATCACAGACAGAGAGCAGTCTTCACACATGACCGGAGGGTTGCCGGTTCAAATCCCAGGGGTGGCAGAGTGATTCACTGAGTAAGGCCCTCAACCCCCAATTATTCCAGGGAGTGGTTGACCTTGATCTCTGATCTGCACCTGTACATCGCTTTGCGCAAAAGCGCAAAAATCTATGTAAATGGTTCTGGAGGGTTAGGAAGCTAAGAATTACACAAACTCAGTTATAATGATCTTGAAACCCTCACCAGAGCTACAGGAGTGACAAGTTCAGTCAATCTGGATCTGAATTGTAAATTGAGAGTGAAAAATCACCATTACCCAAGGTAACCACAAAGGACAAGAGTAGCTGTGTGAGGAGCATGGGAGGTCTCTGAGGTACAGCGGAATAAACACCCACACTGCATCTGGATAGCAAAGGAAGGGTCTGGAAATTTCTCTGAGGCCTTAGCATTCACACTGCATAAAACCATTTTAAATGTGTCAGATGTTCCTCCTGGGGGGCCCTCACAGTTACACCCCTCCCCCTCCCCCCATCTGCCACCCAGATACACCGTCCTGCTCCACGGCCTCGCAGATACTCACACGACCTGACGTTCCTCGCTGTAGGCCAGGATCTCGGTCACGTCCCAGTCACCCGAGGTAATGAACTGCAGATTATCGGTGGTGGCGTTGGGCTTGAGAGAAGAAATGCAACATGAGTGAGTTGTGTCCCTCGCTGGGGCGTGGCACCAATGCGCGTGTAAGGATCAATTAGGGAACCCACCGACTGGGAATCTGGGCGACTGGGCGGGAACTCTGGGTGGCGTCAGTGGAGTAACTAAGGATTTACTCCAGACGGTAAAAGTCCTGAAGGGTTTGCATAGCAAACCAGCCAATCTGCCCTTGTGGGGGCGCTACTATCCAGCCCAGTTAAGGGGAGAATGATCATAATCATGCAGCCGGAGACGTGGAACTTCAGAAACATCTCCCTGGGCAACTGCAGCTGCCATAGTGACGGTATGAATCAACGTGACCCGCCTCCCACTTCATGCTCGGCCGCAGGGTGGGGGCGGGGGGGAGCTCACCCGTGAAGACGACATGGCGATGTGGAAGAACTTGCCCATCCCGCCTTGGAAAACCGCCCGGGTAAAGAACAGCTTGTGGCCGTCTTTGGAAAACAGCGGGGCTTCGTTCTGTCAGAGAACACAGGAAGTGACATACTTCACAGGAAGTGACATACTTCTCAGGAAATGACCAACACTGCCGGAGCGTGACATTCACTTCATTCATACTCCATTAGATCAATGCAGACTTATTAAATCAGTCTAAATGCAAACTAATGACATGAAAACTATTTAAAGTGTACGTGGAACACTGAAATGTTATATTTACTATGGGAAACTGGGTGACTTTGCACATTTCTCCACCTCCGTGATAAAGGTATTTTGATCTCTGCCCTTTACCAGGGTGGGATTTGAACTGATGGTGTCTACAAAGTGCCCCGCTCACCTGTCTGTGCAGCCAGCCGTCACTCTCGTCTTCGTGTTTCTGGAAGGAAGGTTAATGTTCGTGTTAATCAGTGCTGTTAGCACGCTGGCATGCATGCACGCCGCGGGCATCCCGGTTACCTTGGTGCAGACGCCGGTGGTGGCCTCACACAGAGTCAGTATGGAAGCATTCTGGGCCCGGTTCAGCCAATTGGCGGCCAGCTTGGTGCTGGTGGCCCATTTCACCATGGTAACGTAGTAATCCCTGTCAAAATATTCAGCCGTTATTTTGCCACGCCGGAAAATGACACTGGACGCACTGTGATAAATGCCAGCGAGTGCGGCCAATCGGCAGCCACGGCTTCTTGTGCTGCCTGCTGCCCACCCTATCCTGGGGTCCTCGGGCCTTCTCATCTCCATGGTGTGCAGCGGGCCATTCAGGTTCACCACGTACAGCTGGATCTGCGGATTCTCCTCCCCGGCCTACAGAGCACAGAGAAGGTAAGGGGACAGAAGCAGGAACCCAGCCCAGCGCACACATGCATTCTCCTGTCACTCCAAGGGGCTAGGCTCTGCCTCTTTCCCAGCTAACTTACTTTAGTGTAATGGAATTCTTTTCCCATGGGGTAGAGAGAGCCCGTGTACATGGGGATCTCCATCTTGGGGACGAGCGTGTCATTGATGGTGGCGTATGCTAACCTGGCACCATCTGGAGACCACCAGTGGGCGATGTGGGTTTGAAAGATCTCCTCTGGAAGGGAGAAAGTGAATTATTTAAAAGGCACGTTACTCCACATTGCAAAGCTGGGTGCTGTGGAGATGAGCTGTGTGACGATCTCCATCCTGGGGATTTAGGCAACAAACATCCAGTACGTGATCCATCCTGTTCTAGGAGGAAATTATGTGCAGGAGACGCAGGAGGATCACAACAGGGTCTGCTAACGATCCCATTAAAGCAGGGCAATATGGACCTGACAGCGTTCTTCTTTGTGGGGGTGGGGGAAATCGGGCCTGTGGGGGTCGGCACGAAGTTGCTAAACTGAACATCAACTAAAAGGATCCGCAGAGCTCACCAGCACAGAAGACGGTCAGCTTATTCGATGTAGGCGAAGAAAAGAGCGATGGGGGAGAGACAAAAGAACGAGTACAGAAGCATCTCGAGAGGCACCGGCCACTTACAGAGCTCACTAATTATCTGCGTGGGAAATATACCTGACTGCCGTCCAGCAGGTGGCGCACTGGCTCTGGCTACTCACTTCTAACCTGACACTTACTGTACTTAACCTGCATGACTTAGCCTTATGAACAACTAGATGTCGGCAGTCACGGCAGAAAAGCACTCAGGGGAGCCCGAGGGCCTGATTAGCCGGCTCCCCGAAGCTGGATCAGGACTGGCCTGCGGAAGAACGATTCGCAGTGTGAATGTCGGCGGTGATTACGGCTTGCGGGAACGACCATGCCGCTACGTGTGGATATGTCAGACCCACTGCTGAATGCTGCACACTTATGGAGGTAGGGGTCACCAAGACACCGGGAGATAAGGTGCAGCACCCCACCCCGGATGTCGGCCAAGTAAGCGGAGCCTGGAGAATCAGCTGGGGCTAAATGGCACAGATGACTGGCTTCCGTTTTATTTCATTTCGCTTGGAAGTGGGGAGCCATCAATCACTGTGCTGCTTTGTAATTGGACTGATTCCCCCAGCTCGCCACCGAGATTCAGACGGCAATGTGTTTCTTGGCTGGAGACTCGTGCGCAGGGTCTTCAGATGCACTGCGTTAATAGTGATTCCCCAGAACACACCAGAGCTCGGGATTCATGCTGCCATGCCCTACAGGGGATGCGGCAGCCCTGATTAAACCCTAACCTGAAATACTCCATGTGTTTTGGGCTGGGGGGGGGGGGGGGGGAATCTCGGCCCTCTGTGATGTCATCATGTCCTTGAATGACTCATTAAAGAACCTGACATTGTACATTTACGTTTACTTATTTGATAGATGCTTTTGTCCAAAGGAAAGTATAAAGCAGGGGTCTCCAACTCCGGTCCTGGAGGGCTACCATCCAGTAGGTTTTCTATCCTACCTGGCTTCTCAGGTAAATATCAGGAACAGGTGTGGCTCATCAGAAGCCAAGTAGGATAGAAAACCTACTGGACGGTAGCTCTCCAGGACTGGAGTTGGAGACCCCTGGTATAAAGCTTGGGGTCAAAGAATCAAGTCAGTCTGCATCTATTTAGGGTTAAGGGCCTTGGTCAAGGGTCCTATGGTAATTTTTTCTGCCAGCCATGGGGTTTGAACCTTCTGGACGTGGGAGAAGACCACTAGCTTACTGAGCTCCATCCCTGTACCTGCACTCGGTTTGTCAATTACTCTTCCAGTTTTCAGTACTGTGATCAGACAGCCACATGGGAAATAAACATCTTAAGCCAACAGGCAGCTTAATTACCTCGAAAAAGTATTGAAATCCATTAGAGGCAATTTGTTATGCCAAACACCGCGGCTTTAGAAGTGCAGTGTTCGTTTGCAACTTTGTCGTTAACATCTGGAAGACGTTACCTGCCATTAATGTAGCCAATGAGGATGTGAGGCGATGTCATGCTCAAACAGCCATTACCCTCCACACGTAATGTGATGATTAGGTTTGTTTACCATTTAATGATTTTGTCCCTTCTGAATTGTTTTTGGGTTATTTTTTAAAAAAAAAACATGTTCTGGTACATTAGCAAACCCCACAAATGCACCTAATGGATTAATGACTGTCGTCCCACATCACTGGATGCCTGCCTGTCCGGCGGAGAAGCACCCATGCGTGCAGTAGCAATGCGTTGGAACCTTCCAGAAGCACCAGTGAGAGGGGAGGCCCTCCAGTCTGGTCCTCACGCCTATACTTGCACCCACCCCCCGCTGCTAAATGTCAAATTTTAATTTGGTCTTCCTGTGGAGAGCATTCAGGCCCCCCTGCCAGACAGTGATATATTTCCTAATTAACGCGGCCCGTCGATGTGGCTGAGAGCAGCGGCATTTTCATAACCCCCCCACTGGCCCTGGGTTCCTTTCGGTCAGGACAGTGGCAATACGTGGCAGTGGGGGGTAAAGGGACACATGAACTTCAGCTCTCTTTCCTGGTGCAGCTGGGTCCAAATCTATACTCTGAAGGCCAGGTGAGGCCAGATCCATAAGCAAGTAACAACCAAAACTAATCAGGAATCAGACAGCAATGAAAATATGCTGACTGCTGGCTCCCTAACCTTATAACACATATATCAATGGTAATGAGGCAGACCTACATAAATATAGCAATTATGATGAAGGTTGCATATTATTAAAACATGGTCCACTGGGGGAAAACCAACTTCAGCCACAAAATCCCATTTCCTTAATTGTCCACCAGGTGGTAGCAGAGATCTACCCTAGTTTCAGTCTAACCAGGCGCTACTAATGAGAGGGGAAGGTTGCAAGCCACGCCGGATGCCTTGTCTTTTTTAGGTGCAGCGCCCCCCCACAGGATGCTTCATCTCTTTGGTCGAAAAGTGGGTTAGACCAAATTTCCCTAAAGTGTCAGTCATCGCGTGCCCTCTACAGTTACCCTGTTCCAGCCAGCTGCAAAATGGGGGCGCCATCGAGCTCATTGAGCGGGCTGGCCCGGCATGCAACCTGAACCGTGACCAAAGGCTCCCAGAATCATTTAGGCAAAATGACACTAATAAGCCCAGAGCTGGTAAACGTCACATCTCACTTTTTACAGTCTTACCTAAAGAAGAATAAACTGATATTTGAACTATGCATATATACACACACACACACACACACACACACACACACACGCATAGTTAGTCTATAAACAAAATGTAAACTCCAGACTACAAGCCCGAATGCTTACAACTAAAATATATGTTTAAAAAAAGATATGAATGCTATGCTGACCGCCCCCTTTTAAGCTGGTTTACTGGTCAGCTCCAAAGTCATGGAGTTGGCCTCTCTATCCATTTTGCTGTTAGATGCATGTACAAGGTCATCTGAGTGAGGCAGCAAGCATTTATACATGCATCCATCCACACTGCAAGCCCTCACAAGGATATGTGGAACTAAGACTGACTGCTGAATGCATAAATGGATAGACGCGTAGAGATTTATTCTCAAGAACGGCCGATCCACATTTTTTTCAGTTCCGAACCGATTCCGATACACAACTGCCGGTACCGATACAGATTCCGATATAAGAGCTCTTTATACTATATATTTCACTATATAATATTTTAATGTAACTGTTCCACCTTGTGGGGTGGCATGGTGGTGCAGTGGTTAGCACTGTTGCCTCACACCTCTGGGACCTGGGTTCGAGTCTCCGCCTGGGTCACACGTGTGTGGAATTTGCATGTTTTCCCCATGTCGTTGTGGGGTTTCCTCCGGATTCTCCGGTTTCCCCCCACAATCCAAAAACATGCTGAGGCTAATTGGAGTTGCTAAATTGCCTGTAGATGTGCATGTGTGAGTGAATGGTGTGTGAGTGTGCCCTGCGATGGGCTGGCCCCCCATCCTGGGTTGTTCCCTGCCTCGTGCCCATTGCTTCCGGGATAGGCTCTGGACCCCCCGCGACCCAGTAGGATAAGTGGTTTGGAAAATGGATGGATGGATGTTCCACCTCGTGTGTATATCTTGTTTTAAATGTCTAAATCTAAATAAATAAGTATGGGTCGTGGATCGGTCACGTATGGTCGATACCCGATCCGTCTAATAGGTCTGGATCGGCGCTGATACAGATCCAAATATGAGATCGGTGCATCTCTAATTTATTCATTTATTACTTCAGAATAAAACAAGCTAGAGAAAGTGCTATGAAGCACAGACTTCATTGAGCAAAAAAAGGGTAAGATGGTGCATAAGAGTTATGGATCTAGTGTTTGAAAAGTGTAAGAGTTTGCTCCTTTGGGGGTGGGGGGGGGCATCATTTACTGAGGGCCAGTCTGTTTATATCTTTCACATGCTTTTGACAAGCAGCGTGCTGAATGCCAACATCATCCATCTCCCGGTGCACACGTGTCATGAGAAACTGCGATTAAAACAGGAAATGCTCACTTTGTTTTCCTCGGTCTAGGTCGGGAGTCAGTCTCATCAGTGTGGGATGTGCAGGGAAAGCAGATCGATGTGTGCCGAAATACTCTGCGCTGAATATTATCTGTCCTCACCAGGCACGCTCTAGTTTCACTCTCTTGTCCTCAGACATCAACTTCAATACCTGAACAGACCCCGAGTGGATAAAAGGGCGGGTGCCCACGGTGGCCCCCATAGGGCGGAGGGTTGTGTCGACCCTGGAACTGAGATCGTCTCCTTTGTTCAGGTACGACACAAAGCCAAGCAGGAAGCTTTGGGTTTAGAGGCTCCCTGATGCTCCCGGCACAAAGGCCTGCATCTTCAAAAACACCTTCATATACAGATCTCAGTTACACTTCGTTTCAGACTCGGATGGCTTCCCTGGACAGTGATTCTGGTTAATCTGCAAAAACACAACATAACCTTACAAGTCCCTTGGGGGGGCCCTGCTCTGTGTGACATCGACAACATGTGGCTTCGAATCAAAGATCGTCCTTCATTGTATTTGCCCATTAGACTCAGCACAAAGGCTTCCGTACTTACAAACAAAAGTTGCAGGGAACAAAAAAAAAGCCAGAGTATGAGTTTTGCCGAAGACAGACACCTATGAATATTCATCAGCAGAAAGTCCGTTGCTTGTTTAGGTCTCATTCCAGGCACTCAGATACCAACAGGGTGGCTGTAGCTGCCAATCACGCAGAGCCAGAATGCTTATCTGCTCATTAATATTCATGATTATAGTGAGAGACCGCGCATTTGACAGGCACGGGAAGCAGCGCCGCACATTAACGAGTTCCGGCTCCCGTCCGGAGTGTTCGCAGCTGCCTTTGTTGTCCGTGCCTTTTCTAATTTGCATGCCGCCATTTCCTAAAAATGTCACCCGTGGAAAGCCATAAACATTTAGAATGGACGACACTCCCCCCCTTCCTAATGATAACTGTCTAATTGCTGGTTTTCAAAACAAGCTCTTTGTAATATGTGTCTAAATGGTCAGAGCAGCATTAATCTCGAACCTGGCAAAAAAGAAAAAGAAAAACAAAAACAGATTTTTGCACAGCAGTAAATTTCACTTTAATAGCCATAAAAACTGTATTTATACCTGCATGCTTCGGTTGATTTTGGGTTCCAATAAACTAAGGTTTCCTTAGAGTTTGGCATCTCTTAGCCTGGCCATACTCACATTCAACCACCCAACCATCTCAAATGCTCTATGCTCTTCAGGGAACATATCAAATGGAGTCTTGTCCAGAATACACAGTAGTCTGTGGCTGGAGTGTCTGCCTCATTTATGTTAGTTTGTAATATTTGTGGTCCTATATATATATGTAACTATTAGTGGTAATCTCTGTCGGATCTTTCTGTTAAGCTGTGGCTCCATCCCCTGTCTCCCTGATATGTCACCAGCCTGACCACCTGCTACATGTTGGACTAATGTCAAGTACTGATTTAAGGCGTCTGCCAGAGTCCACCCTGCACCAGCATCCATCCCACCCAAATCAATACCAGCCCCTCTCCTGTTCCACTTCCCCCTGCACGAGGGGACATCACTCCTGCCAACTGGGACATTGAGTCTCTGATCTGATTATATCACGGCTGTCGAGAGGTGTCCCTCATGGAGCAAAGGCTCTGAAGATCTATCTACCAAGCTGCACTGACTGCATGGTAAAGGTTAAAGGGTCCCATCGACAAACGCAATGATCTGCAAAACACCTAATAACCACTACCGGCAACAACCGTAACAACCAAAAACTGGAATCAAATCAAGCAGCAACAACCGTTTAAACTGATACCAAAAAAAGAAACAGCATCATTAACAACCACAACAAGTCGCCAATATAACAACCAAAAACTGGATTCAGAACAAGCAGAAACTACAACAGCCAAAACTACAACAAGCATCAACAACTATAAAAACCAAAACACCAATAAAACCTGAAACCAAAACAAGCAAACAGCTCTAACCAACAACCACACAAATGGCCATAACAACAAAAACCAAAACGAATGGCAACCAAACACAGAAACCGCAACAAGCAGCACACACCACAACCAAAACCAGCAACAACCATAACAGACAAGCATGCCCTTCATCTTCATCTGTCCGGCTGCTGTGTGGACCTTCAGAAAATGAACAAACTTTCATAAAAGACACACAACCTGGTTAATATTCCTCTTACCTTCATAAAGCCAGTCACTCAGGCCATTAAAGACCACTCCTTCCCTTCCTGACGACACCAGGCGTATTGACCGGCTTTCCACAGTTGCCCGGTAGTAGATATTATTCTCAAATATGAAGATCTATGGAGGAGAGAACGAGGAGCATGAAATATTCACTTAATCAATATCCACATATATGGTATGGGATTAGTGATGCTGATGATGTGGTTCACAGAAAGATGGAAAAAAACATCTTATTAGACTGAAAGTTTTTCCCCCAACTGTTAAAAGATGTTTTATTTCCAGTAAAAATGACACTGAAGCATAGAAATGTAATTAGTTTGCATTTTAATGATGAGAGATTACCGTAGGGAGTTACTGCAGCACCAATGCGACTCTGCACCAAAATAATTTATGAGAAGCAGAGGCCATCAGTCGGACTCCAGTGGAATAAAAAAATAAGTTAACTGACAGGAGGTACCACAAGAAACCTACATCTGTAATCACCAGCAGGACAAGAAACAGGCACCTGCTATCACTAATAGGATGAGGAAGAGACACACATAATCACAGACAATCAGAAACAGACCCTCATAATACCTGGCAGGACAAGGAACAGACATTCATGATTACCGACAGTATGAGGAAGAGTCCTCCACGATCACCGAGAGAATCAGGAACAGACACACATGATCCCCAACAGGATGGAATGCAGAACAGACGCTAACATAACATGGAGTAGACACCCACGATCATCCACAACATGAAGAACAAATGCTCACGATCACTGTCAGGATGTTGACCAGACATCCGCAACCACTAACATGACGAGGAACAGACACCCACAATCACCGCCATGATGCGGAATAGACGCTTGTGATCACAGACAGGATGAGGGACAGGCACCCATGATAACCAACATGATGAGGAACAGACACCCACAATCACTGCCATGATGCGGAACAGACGCTTGTGATCACAGACAGGATGAGGGACAGGTACCCCTGATAATCCACATGACGAGGAAGAGACACCCACGATAACTGCCATGATGCGGAATAGACGCTTGCGATCACAGACGGGATGAGGGAGAGGCACCCATGATAACAGACATGACGAGGTACAGTTGCCCACAATCACTGACACACTGCTGAAGATCCTACATGCTACAACATCTGTAACCAGGCCTGGCACATTGTCATAAAACAACATAAGCACATTAGTGATAAGATGCCACTTTTCTTCCAGTGTGAAACATACTGACAGCCACATCCGGGGAAGACAGCTGGCCACCACTCGTAAAAAGTCATATACAGCACAGACAAGAAATCTCCGTGGCAGAGCAGGAGCTCTTAGCGGCATGGGAAGGAGGTCTAAACGGCCTGTGAACCAGGCTAGTTCAGCCACTGCTGGGAGGTCATGGAGCATTACCAAAGGGTTATCCCAGATACAGGGGAAGTGGGAGGAAAAAAGAAACCTGAATTATGAAAACAATTCAAGAAGCAGACAGACAGATATGAACAAGCAAACATGAAATATATGTATCCACAGCCTTTCAGACCTAAGAAAGTACAGACTTAAGCAGGAAAAATAATTTGCTAATATTTTATTTATTTCTGCCAATACAGCACAACACAGCATCAGGGAGTCCTGCAGAAAACATTCGGAGTGAACTGTTTCACTGAGTCAGGTTTGACATCGTGCCATTTTAGAAACATAATGCTTTAAAGATTAAACACAACAGCCTGGGAACAGCGCCTCCACCAGAATATTAATCTGAAAGTCACTATATTATTTAGAGGGAAGCAAAAAAGGTAAAAAGTGACTGCATGAACAGTATTCTAAATGCAAGGTTACTCTCATGCTGTATATACAAAAAAAAATGAGCAGGGCAGGAAGAAAGGAAACACACTGAGAGGATGTTTACTTTCCACATGGAAAGTGAGTACACTCCAGACTGCTAACACATGAAGTGATGGGGAGCTGGAAACATCAAACATCAAACATCAAACACATTGCAGGACAGCTAGGAGAGCATGCTGCACAGCAGTAGCCCCATTTCCCCATCTTCCTGGTTCCATCATGGTTGGGGCCAGAGCTGCATTTAAAGGAGCACATGGCATCTGTCAACCTGCCAGGAAAGGCGTGACGCCAAAATGCTTGGTTCAGCTGGGGTGGGGAGTGGATGCTCTGAGCTCATGGCTGTTGTTATGTCACAGTTTTCAAGGATGACCACCCTAAGGCAAGTTCCCTTGTCTCGTCCAGCCCCACAGAAGTGACCCTAGAAGGCAGGGCCCCCGCATACATGTATGATTTTCATTTTCACAGCCCCACAACCATCTGGGACATGTGGAACACACAGAAGTGGATCACAGTCATTTGATCTGAGCGAACGCTGCCAGATTCCCACTGAGTGACTGGGTGTCGGAAAAGGGGTGTGGCCTTGATCTGGGCAGATCTCCATGACAAGATGTGTCTGGCAGGGTGACCTACGGGCTAGTAGGACTGAAACCCCCGAGCCCACGTGTAAGCCCCTCCCACCTTTACCGTCCCAAAAACCTTAAAGCTGAAGACTTTTAGAAGATTGCAACAATCCAATTAAATTCAAACGACAGTGAAGAACAAAGAGGACATTAAACACAATTATATTATGCAAATTCAACAACATCTTAGTTCCAAGTAATGTGCTATTTCTGTTTTTTTTTTGTTTAGTAATCCATGCAAATGATGTAACGTATAATTACAGCTTCCATGAAAATGCCAAGAAGATGTTTATCTTTCATTCTTATTATCTTGAGGTTCTTTACAGACCATTTAATTATTTTTATTGTATTGGCTTGAGGTGAGAAGCATGAACTTGAATCCACCTGTTGTATTTAAAATTAACCTAAGAAAAATATATAGGATTTACAAACATGTTTTCATAGGTTTCAGACCGAATAATAATACCACTTAAAATTTAGATTTTTTTATCCCTGTTTTTTGGTTCTGAGCTTCCATAACTCAAAACATTAAAACAAAAACATAGAAAATCCACATATATCCCATTTTAGCGATGATCATCTGATTTTGCCGTCTCCTTGTACATGTGCCTAAAGGCTTAAATGATGTACTAACACACCTTATCCAAAGTCTCAGAAGACACCGGCCAAAGCCCAGTCCCGTCTGTGCTGTACTGATATTCAGAGCCATATCTAGGCCACAGCACAGACTGAGCTCGTCCCAATTCTAGTGGATTATAAAAACAAGCTTGGGTCATCTCAAATCTATCTGCTGAGTGTAACTAAGCACTGCCTTTCCTCCTCATGCCTCCTCGTCATCTCTCTCTCACCCCCTAGCTCAATACAGGTTACCACTACAAAACAGAGACTAAGAGAATGATCTTACTGAAAGGAATAAAATGGCCACAATCTGGGTTAAAAGGGACCACAGCACTTGATTAAAAAATAGGTCCCTGGTAACAGGTACAACAGGGCCACAGCACTGGATTAAACAGGTCCCCAGTACCAGGTCAAACAGAGCCACAGCTCAGGGTTAAACAGGTGCCCAATACCAGGTCAAACAGGGCCACAGATCTGGGTTAAATCAGTCCCCAGTACCAAGTCAAACACGGCCACAGCTCTAGATTAAACAGGTCCTCAATACCAGGTCAAACAGGGCCACAGCTCTGGATTAAACAGGTCCTCAATACCAGGTCAAACAGGGCCACAGCTCTGGATTAAACAGGTCCCCAGTACCAGGTCAAACAGGGCCACAGCTCTGGATTAAACAGGTCCTCAATACCAGGTCAAACAGGGCCACAGCTCTGGATTAAAGAGGTCCCCAGTACCAGGTCAAACAGGGCTACAACTCAGGGTCAAACAGGCCCACAGTACCAAGTCAAACACGGCCACAGCTCTGGATTAAACAGGTCTTCAATACCTGGTCAAAAAGGGCTACAGCTCTGGATTAAACAGGTCCCCAGTACCAGGTCAAACAGGGCCACAGCTCTGGATTAAAGAGGTCCCCAGTACCAGGTCAAACAGGGCTACAACTCAGGGTCAAACAGGCCCACAGTACCAAATCAAACACGGCCACAGCTCTGGATTAAACAGGTCTTCAATACCTGGTCAAAAAGGGCTACAGCTCTGGATTAAACAGGTCCCCAGTACCAGGTCAAACAGGGCCACAGCTCTGGATTAAAGAGGTCCCCAGTACCAGGTCAAAAAGGGCCTCGGCTCTGGATTAAAGAGGTCCCCTCCTGAAGGCCAGATGGCTGCCTACAAAATTGGATAAACTAGTCAATTTGGAGCATAGGAGACCCCACACCAAAGTGGTGAATGTATAAAGAAATGAAAATATGGAGACATGTCGGGAAAGCCTCGCAAGCAGATGGAAGAGGGACGAAAATCTGGGAGATGAGGAATTATGAAGGATGACGTGTGGCATCAATTCAGCTATGTGATGTATGACTTCCTGGCTGCATTACAGGAAACTAATTGCACAGCCGGGCTCCTTCTCATCAGTCTCTTTCCCACCCCCTCCCCCCCTCCCCAAACCCCAAGTTGAACAGCAACCCGCTGTCAGGAGCTCATCCCTTAGATGGCTACACGTCAGCATTCAGTGCTGCTTTCATGACCCCACAATAACTCCCCCATGTGCTGATCCACAGCTGGGAGGAGAAAATGTCAGTTCTACCTATCAGCAAGGCGGCTACACTTCAAGTGGATCGCGGCGAAAAATAAAAACGGTGCATTGGAGGAGGAGGGAATCTCACCAGCTGCTGGCCCTTGGGTCCCCAGCCTGCGTACTGCAGCTGGGCGTTGCGCACCTCTGGGGGGTTAAGGTTCCACGTCTCGCTGAAAACAACAAGTCACATGCAGAGTTAGCGAATAATGGAAACCAGTCATTCTAGGACTAGAGATTTAAAAGCCCTCTGGGGGGAGGGGAGGGGGTATCCCGGCCAATTGCCCACGAGCTGGTTAACCCCCCTCCCCAGTGTGTCAAACCATTTGCGGGAATGCCAGCCGAACACAAACACTGTGACGGGTTGTCACACACTTATCCTCCACCAGGTGGCAGCATGGGCAAATAATAATTTACCAAAGGCCCTGTTTATACAGTTAATGCACATTGATGATTATCACCACATCATAATGAGCCGGTTAATTAAATAACAGGTGTTAAAGCATTTAAGACAAAAACAACTGCTTGATGGTGCTTAAAAACCTACATATTGATAAAAATAAAACAGCATTCTGAACGTAGAAATGTATAGGAGGACAGGCACAGTACGTACGGGGTTATCAAGCTGCATATGATGTAGAAAGCTGTAAAAGAGTGCTGATACACCTAAAAGAGGGATAAAATAGGAGTCAAACTGAGTCACATGACCCCACCACATCCATTCATGTGGACAGATCAAACCGACCATTATCGTAGGCGCAGTGACATGATATTATGATCAATAAGGCCGGGAGAGTGCAACAGTATATCTTTGATAATAAAACATCCATATACACCTATTATATATTAGTATATACACAAAATTTAGTACATATGTTGATATTTAAGGTAAATATACGCATATTCTACATGTACAAGGACATGCAGTACAGTAATCTACTGAATAATGTTTAAACTCCCATAACGAAAGGAACAAGACAATGAATTTTCTCCCATTCAGCTCCCTGCTCACACCACAGTGCATCCTGGGAGGCTGCCAGACCAAAGTGCAGCCCACTTGGGCGGAATGGGGGCGGACCTCCCTGGCGTGTGAATTAGTTATCCCCTAAAAATCCCTTTTCTCCAGTTTATGAGGCATCCTTCCCTCGGGACACTTGTCGACGCTGGGTCGCCCTGACCTCCAGGAGAGGATGGGGGCCGTCTTCTCTCTCATGGGACGGGGCATGACTGCCTCATTGGCGTATTTAAAGAAATGTATCACAATGTAATATGTGCCCCCCCCCCGGGACCCCTTGAGATCTGGGACGTGCCAGAGTCTCCCGCTGCATTAGCGTGTCTGTTCCTACCCCCACACTGATCATCAAGACAACAGAGAGATGGAGGAACGAAGGGATGGAGAGAGAGGGGCTCCGATTTGGGGGAACGAGAGAGAGAGACTGGCACCTGGGATTCGAGTGACTGATGCTCACCACGGTAACAGATCATTCGTTTTGTTTGAAGTTTGCCGAGAAGGCCGCCCTCGTCCGCTGACAGAATCAGGTCCCCAGCCGCTCTCGCTCTGCCCCTATGCCGCCCTGTCCCGTCTCAGCGGGGTTTTAAAACAAAAAGCCTCCTGAAACTCGGGAAACAGGCAGACAGATGAGTGACTCACCGGTGCAGCGTTGTAGGCCAGAAGCACGTAATTCATGTCTGGGGAGACTTGGTACTTGCTGGCTTTGTACATTTCCTGGGGAGGAGAGCAGAGACAGGACCTTTTGGCCACGCTTGAGGTTTTCATTAATGCAATTCTTAAGCAGCTGCATATGACTGATGGCTCCGTAAAAAACGCAAACACAGAGTCATTAATCTTGCCTCTCAACTCTGACACTGAGCAAACATAACGTGCCCCACTGATACCCAGGCAATTCCTGTCCTGGTGCTTCACTTCACAGAACAATCACTGGGTAACGAGATGAAATGTTAACAAGCCACTTGTAAGCGCTGATAGATTTCACTAGAGTTGGTGGAAAGGGAGTTTAACCCACCACCCACTGGCTGCTTTGGTTTAAACAGGGTAGTGACTAGTTTGGTACAGTATTGACCATGGGTTAAAGCAGTCTACTTTCTCTAATCACTACAATAAAATGCTAGATAACCCCCAGCCCATGGAGCTGGGGGTTAAGGGCCTTGCCCAAGGGCCCACAGACATGTGACTCCTCTGCCAAAGCCAGGCTCAAGAGTTTGAAAGCAGGATAACTTACAAATTTCTTGTTCTCCACCAAAACAGTCTTCTCTTTGGTCTCAACGTTGAGCCGGACCACGTCCCCATCCCGTGTGCGGTACAACAGCTCATTTCCTGTAAGGCATAAAAACAAGAGAAGGGGGCTCAACACACGCACGCACACACACACACACACACACACACACACACACACACGCACAGAGGTTGGTGCTGATCGATCCAGCCAACAGGTCAGAGCATTCAGGGTCACACGACTAACACCTCACACCACAGGCTTATCAACCCACTATTACCACTTTCCAAGGAGCCAGCCGACTTTTTAATCTCCAAAAAGAGGTGATAATGAGTTTCTGTTTCATTCTGATGGTGCCCAAAGGATTTTTTTCTTGCCTCTTTTCAGTTCGAAGAAAAACGAGGAACCCAGCTGGGAACATGAGACTGCTTTTGCAGTCTATAAGGTTTTCGAGATATTTATCCATGCTAAGAGTTCTGGGTGGCCATGGTTAGCAGGGTACTGTCTCACAATGAACTAGAAAGTTAACCCAGCAGGTGGTCAGCTTATGACAGCCACCCCAAGTTACTTAATGGCACAAAACGCCAAACACATAGACACAGACACATGGCCCCTACAGGAATCTCTGTTGTGCCTGACATTCGCCCTGGGCGCCCGCCTTTGTGACAATGACTGCAAAGACACCGCTGCCCCACACTGTGTCTTTGACTGAAAACTGACCAGTTTCCTTTTGGGAACCTGTGCCCACACCCACCCCCACTCCACCCCACCCCAAGCATCAGGAACACCAAAATACAACTACCAGGATAAAGAATGACTTTTTCCATTTTTTATACCCCATAACAGCATTAAAAGTTTTACAAGAGGGTTACAAATTACACAGAAGCCGTGTTAATCTGTGTGAATCCCATAGAAAAATCTTAGATTTAAAGACTGACCCCAGCAGGACCGCTCCCCATTAGTACATGTCCAGCACATCCTACTAAAATAGGAATAATTACAGGGAATCCAAATGAGAGCCGGTGAAACAGCGCCCATTTAGAGCAGGCCTGTGGCAGAGGGGTATGTCTGTGAGACCCTGTCGTCAAGGTAATGGCGCCACAGGGCGGGCGCGGGGCAGGGCGGGCGCGGGGCAGGGTGGCGTCCCCAGCTGTGCAGTTTCATATCTGCTTGCTGGACATCACCTTCGGTGTCGAGAAAGGATCTATTTCCATTATGGATCATTTCGTCCGTGGGTTACGTCAGGAGGGACTCCCCTGCACCATGATTCCGGTTGGACCGCTTCTCTGCTACACCCTCCGTCTCAGCCTTCACCAGTATAAAAGTCAAGGCCACACCCTCGCTATCTGGCTCCAGATCCCCTGTCTGTCTCTTCCTCAGCCTCCTCTCTTCCCTCTATCGCCCTCTACAGTGTGTGCCAGGTCCCCTCCCACTGGTTTCAGCACACTCGTTATAGTGTTCCCACTGGCAATCACCCTCAGGCAACCTGCTGGCAAGACCTGGTCACATGACACCTGACTTTCTGACTGGTCCTACTTTACACTGTCTCCTCATCGATGTCAGTCAATCTTATTTCCAGGAGAGAGCAGACCTACAGGCTTCACCCATTCCCCACAACGGTTTTACCCTCTTCCTCCCTCTGATGTCTTGGCTAAGGTTTCATTTCCCCCATGTGCCTGCAAACTCTGGCCTCTGGATCCATGGGAATGGGCCCCATCAATTATCCTGCCCGAAGCCATGAGAAATTCACAGTGAGAATTAAGGCTTCATTTCATTTTAATGAAAGAGACAGGCATGACTGAAAGTTAAAAAATATAGAAAATGCTTAAAGCGTCAGTGTGCCTTCCTTCATGCCACGTTACATTAGCCCTGCAAGATCCCGACAAAACTCTCCCTGGCTAAGGAAGAACTACCACATTTAACCTATAAATCTTTGGCAGTGGCTCCCTTAGACCAGGTAACTGTCCTATGAAAACCGCTAAACCCATTATCACTTGGTGCCCCATCAGCTCCTCTTCCAGACCCCCGCTTCCAGTCTGCTCTGATTCGTGGCTTGAGCTCACTTTTCTTGCATCGCATCCACCTTCCAGTTGCTGACCAAGTACAGGGTGCCTGTTCCTGGCAGCAGAGGGCAGGAGAGACTCAGGATGGGACGTCATGCAGTGCAACAACTGCCTTGGATTATGGGAAGAGACCAGAGTATCCAGAGGAAACAGGGGCCGGTTTGAGGAGTGGGATTCAAACCCTCAACCCTGGACCTGTGAGGCAACAGCACCCCCCACACCTTTCAGCCAGGGCAAATTCATCTTCACAATCCTGGAACCCTGATGCCGGGAGCCCAACCAATTGACACTGCACACCTTCGTCTTGCAAAACGGTGCGTTGTCACGCATGTCAAAGCCAACCCAGCTATTTTCTCTCACAAACACGGCTCAGGGGGAGAGATATAGAAGCCATCAGCAACAAATAAAAACGCGTTTTCGCCCCCGCGTTGCCTCCTTAAATCTCAAGTGCCCGCTGGTGAAAAAGTACTATAAAAAGAAATGGATTAATAAAAATTTCAACAGGCCTTTAATTAAACCCACCGCACATTTGAGTAGTTTTATTATATCTGTCAAGCTCCAGCTAGTCAAAAAAAATGACTTTTGTTCATCCCAGAGCACGGGTGTAACTCATATTATTGTGTTTAAAGGTCTGATTCAATACAAACTATAAAACAGCTCAAGGTTTGAGTTTCCCTCACGTCTTGGTACACAATGCCGAGGGCGATTCAGACCCACCGGTGCTCAATCTTTTCCTAATGGCTTGGTGAGAAGGTCCTCCATCAGGTTCACAGTTGTCAGCGGTGGCAATCAAGAGCATCCCCAAATCAAATTTTTCACCAAATTGGAGCTCAGAATGGCTTTGCATATGACGCAAATGTTCATGAAAACAGGCGTGTTACTGCATAAATCATTTAACCATTGCCCCCCACGTCCCACAAATAAATGTTCCACACTCATGACTCTCATCAGGGATATGCACAAGTGAAAATAGGCTTACTGGACTATCAATGTGTGTTGTGGGGGGGGGCTGCTGGGTGGGGGTGGGGTTCTAATGAGAAAAGGACTCAGGCACCTGATTTAGGTGTCGTCAAACTCAAAATCCACCATTTGTGGCTTAGTGCCAAAACCAGACATGATTCAACGTCAACTTCAGATTGAAATGGTGACCACACTGAATAAACCATTAGATTATAAATTATGTATCATGAAAATGGCATGAAAACAGAGACATTTGATGTGTGAAGAAACACATAATGCACCATCGGCGGTTATGGCAACATGCGGTGTGTTGGTGCAATGGTTTGTGATGTGGGTGTGGACGCCAGTCCGACAGGAAGATTTAAAAAGCGAAGAACATACAGGACCACTGTGTACATCCTGGTGAGGGTGATGGCTGTCATATCCAAAATGAAACCAAGCCTAGAGGCAGAATGTGAGTCGTATCCCACATGGTGCGAATTTTCATATTCCGTGTCATATTTACTCTCAATGAAATACTCCTGCGGGCAGACAGGACTGCTGGACACTTGCAGGGCAGCATAGCACAACCATGACAATGATAATAGTATTAATCACTTTAGGTATTAACCTCAAGTCTTTAAACATCCAATTGGGGGTCTTTCCAAGATATAGGATCTCATCCTTTTCCAGATTATCTGTCCAGGCCAGCGGTACTCAAATAGCAAACTTTGTTTCTGCTCCCAGACTGAAAAACAGCGTAATCAGGATCATGCAATCCTGCCCCCCTCCCCCCAAGTTCAGCAACATTTACTAAGGGGAATCCCCCCAGGAAACTTTGGCTTTGTGTGGCTGGTGTAATTAGGGCCTGCACATCTACTCCAGGCTGTACCTTCCTGAACACCAGTTTGTAGGAGATTGAAAACTTATTTTAATGTAATCCTTGACTGTTTCAATCCTTGACTGATTATTGGTTTGTTTGACAGTGTCAATGGGTGTTGTTACTGCTGTAAATAGGCCAGCATTAGCTAAAAGGCTAGATTTCACTTGTAGTTCCTGCGTTCTTTTAAGAGAAGACCACATATAAAGGTGAAAACAGATAAAACTGTACAATACAGTAAAAGCAAAGAAACACATTTTGGCATTATACCAGTAATCTCATGTTTCTTGATTTCCTCTCTAAAATAATTTATGTATCAAAGGTTGTATAGAAAGCCTCAATCCACGGCACCAGCTGCGAAACAGGGACACTAACCGCAACACATGCTTGCAGGCCGGACTTTCCATGCCTCAACGACGTGCCCCGACCGCCAGTAAACCATCCATGGTTATTTATAGCATGTGACTCCATGGTCCTCTGCTTCAGAGTACCCCCACCCCCCCCAGCTCAGTGCCAGGGCTCAGTCTTTAATTGCCCCCATCGTTTATTTATGCTGCAGGCTTTCGCTGACAGCGGCATCAACTGAGGAGTCTGAAAACACGAAAAGTCACGTATCCACAGGCATTTGAAACAGATTATGGAACTAACATGTCATTGACATGAAAACAGTCAGGATCCATCATTATTTTAAACAGATCCCAGTGCTAATGTGTCATTAACATGAAAATAGTCACGATCCTTCATTAGTATTAAACATGATTAGAGTGCTGACATGTTATTGAACATGCAAACAGTCCCATGTTCATCATCATTTTAAACAGATCATGGTGCTAACATGTCAATACCGTGGAAACAGTGCCATATTCATCAGCTTTAAATGGATCACGTCGCTAACGTTATCGAACATGAAAATGTGCGCCTAGTCGCCATGAGTCAGTAAATTGCATCGTATGGCTATATGTAAATATGCGAATAGCTGCATCACTGCAGTCCTGAGAACTGCACTGTGTGCCTTCTGACAGGAAACAATCACGCCGTTTACTGAGCGTGAAATACCCAACCGCTGGAGCGGCGGTCGGGCTCATTACTGCGTTTCCCCGCGGCGGACAGCAGAATGTCAGAGAGATGAGCATCCTCCATGCAGAGACTGTGGCAGGACCAGAGGCAGCAGACATTAGCATGTAGGCATTGGTGCTTTAGCCCCACGCCCCTCTGTGGGGCCCTAGGAGTGCCCCCCACGGAAAACCTAGGCCACCAGTAACTCACTGTCCCAGCATGGCAACTTTTCCTCGCTGTTATCATCATCTTTCAATACTAATGAATATTCATGTTTGTGGCTGAGTCTGACATCTGACCACGCAGCCTGCATATTGAGCTTCCCCTAGCTTTAGTCACTTAAGCGGGGAAAGCTAACAACTAACTGGACACTGACTCAACAGCACTGGAGGCACCAAAGCAGAATCGATTAGAAAAGACAAAAGCATTCAGGGTGGCAATGCTCCCTGAGCCACTGACTGTCAATGGAGAAACACATTGAATTTGGTCTTTTATTTGCAAGCATTTCATATCTGTGATCATTCTGTCAAGGAGAAGCTTGCAGGCCCATACAGTGTGTGCCTTCGCCACTAGGGGGAGCCCTCTGGCTGGAAGCAGAGTTAACGTCCAGTTCCCGTCACAACCGCTCATCATGGCTAATAGGTTCTCAAGCTGCTAGTCATGTGTCTGTTAGTCTAATCGTGTTTTTGCTAATCGAGCATACATGTTCTGAATATGCCACGGACATTGTACCAAGTCACATGGAACGGATATTTTTCCAGGAATGTGATTCACACTAAAGTTCTGCGGTGAAAACACAATCCCAGCATTTCCCTGATGGTCTGGGTCACATTTCCATAAATCTGTCAGGCTGTTAGCTTTTTCCCTGCCGCGATCTCTTCGGCTGACAGAAGAGTGGACCCTATCAGGGAGGGGATTACATGGACCATTTCCCACAATGCATGTCCACATTTTTGAGTTGCAGGTCTAGCTGGGAAAGCTGGAGCCTGTTTCGCACATAGCAATTCACGTCTCGCTTGGACCACAAACATCCTGGACCCCCCCCCCCCCCCAAACACACACACACACAAACACACACACACACACATACACATACACATACCCCCCGGCCGTCAGATAACCGGCGGCAGGGATTGTAATTAACTGTTTGCGCCTGCTAACACTGCTGACCTTCACTTACCTGGGTGTGAAGCATAAGGAAAATTCAGGTAGATAATAATGACTTAGTTTCATTAGGCTGCCATGTTAAAGGAATCTGCCTCTCACACATGATATATCCCCCAGCCAATTATACATATTACATCAAACGCTGCACTTCATGCTGTGAAGGGGCTTTAACATTTTGGACGTATTAATCATTGACTAGTTTTATATACCAGTTGATAAGAGGCTAAGAGCAAACCCAGTCCGATAGCAACCAATCCCAAACTGATGACGGAATAAAAGGGCGATCCGATTGGTCAATGACATTTTGTCATTGGTATCAAACCCGTAGCCCACTATGAAAACAGCACAACCAAGCTAGCCAGACAATTTTGACTTCACCGCATTACCAGAATGTGGGGCCAAGCCCTGATTGGTTCATTTTAGACCACTGACATCATCAGCAGGTGACAGCCAGCTAAGCAACCCTGTCCTGCTCTGCCCTTGAAAGGGCCACCTTTACTTGAGGGCTCACTGACGCCCAGTAGTTAGTTGAAAAACCTGTTTGATATTTAATAATCACTATTATAAAAGCTGCTTCATATTCTGCTTTATTCTGCCTGTTTTGATCCAGCTGATGAGTGAACATATTATACAGATCTAATTTAAGTCTGTTTTCAAGGACCATGGCAATCTGCACCCCCAGGTATGCATTAAAAATTTATGGCACATTTATGTTTTAGCACCTCCAGGGATCTTGGCTGGCTTCCTGCCCACGGCTGTGTGTGCGTGCGTGTGCGTGTGTGGAGGTTGCACGGTTCCCGCAGTTTCTGCATGGGTTTCCTCCACGTGTTCCTGTGACAGACTGGCATCCCATCCAGCATGTCTCCCGCGTCGTGCCCTGTTTTTCCCGGGATGGGTTCCAGATGCACTGTGACCCTTTTTTGGATTAGTGCTTAGGGAAGATGGAGGGACTGTGTTTATCGTTCTCCTTTCTGCCTGCTACAGCACAGGGACACTTTCCAGAGTCAAATCAGAGAAACAAACTGCAGATGGAAGTATTGTAAAACACTCACATTCTGGAAAATCCTGTTTGCTGGCTTGTTGCTCAGTGATTTGAGGGAAAGCGCAGAGTCCAGCTAGAGGTACATATTTGGGGTTGACAACGTGACACCCGCTGCCGTCATCACCCTGTCCTTCAGATAAACTGGTGACACTTTTTATAAGCAGCCGTCGGAAGTGAGGGAATCAGAGATGAATGACACACGGACGTGAGCAGCTATAATCGTTTTCCTTCACCCTCTATCTCTCTCATTACATCCGAGATAAACTCATCCTGGCTTAAAGACGGACAGCCAAAATTTCAGGTGCACCGTTTGTTCCCTCGAGTGCTATTCAGCTATCTCTTGCTGGAGTTTTCTGCGACAGCCATGTGGACAATCAAGTTACGGGTTAAAAAAGCACGGCATATATTAACCATTAGACAGCGAGAGACCTCTTACGAGAACGCTGACACACATCATTAAAGACTCCCGCGACAATGCAAGGCAGGGACGCAGAGAAACGCGCAAGGAACGCCTCGCTGTGGATTCATCACAAGCTGCGAGACAACGAAAGGCAGAAACGGTGATAAATTGACGCTGATTGATAGGCAAGAAAGAGCGAGGTGGGGGGATTACATTGCTCTCAGATCTAAAAATACGTTTTCACCTGCGTTTGGCAAAATGGTGAGCACCAGCAATCCATACCTATAGGCTGCCAGCCAGATAAGAAAACCGATAATTTCGATCAGAAATCGTCATGTCAGCTTTGCTCTGAGTGTCCATCTACTGTGCTCTAGGTCTTTCCAGAACCTTCCATTTCGCGGATCCCCGGAAAATTCTGACTAGTGGCAAAGCTATGACGGCGTCATGCTACTCATGTACAACATCAATGACTCTGGAGTAATAAAAGAAAAAAGTAATAAATAGTCAAACAGCCTAATTCTGTTGCTGCTGCAGACGGGAGAAGCTCAGTATCAGCGACTCAGAAGGTGCATATTAAAGGGGGCGGGGCGAGGAAGCTGCTTACAGCAGCTATTTGAGCCAGTGAAACAGTTACGCCTGGTGAACTACGGCTCGATCACCCCAGATGATCTATTAGGAATTTTAAACACGACGCAAATGTCAAAGCAGAAATGAAGGGCTCGTAAAACCCTGAGTCAGTGTTTGTGCTGGCAATGGGAGCATTAGCCTGGTGATTTAGATACCAAAGTGGGGCTTTAACCGCAGGGTGTCCTCGCAGGTGTAGCTTCTTTCTCTCTCCACAGTTCCGTAATTACTTGTGTATGTGCCGTCGAGGGGAGGTGCTTCCGCACCCTCCAAACCCGAACAGCCTTCTGAGGAAGCAGCTGAAGCGAGTGCGAAAAGCGGCACAATGAAAAGGGACCATTTCCGCTTTCAACCCGACCGGGCCATGTGTCAGGCTGGGAGCTGTGATAAAGTGAGGGGGAGTGAGGAGCAGGTGGAGTGGGAGGGAGGAGGAGTAGGGGGAACAAGGAGGAGAAGGGGGGAATGGGGTGCAACAAGGAGAGAAGGAAGAGGGGGAGAGAGGATGAGGGGAAGTAAGGAGGAAGAAGAGGAATGAGGATGGAGGAGGGAAGTGAGGAGGAGGAGGGAGGAAGTGAGGAGTGAGGAGGACGAAGAGGAGGAATGAGGAGGGAAGTGAGGAGGAGGAGGAGGAGGGAGGAAGTGAGGAGGACGAAGACGAGGAATGAGGATGGAGGAAGGAAGTGAGGAGGAGGGAGGAAGTGAGGAGTGAGGAGGACGAAGAAGAGGAATGAGGATGAAAGTGAGGAGAAGGAGGGAGGAAGTGAGGAGTGAGGAGGACGAAGAGGAGGAAGGGAATTGAGGAGGAGAACAAGAATGAGGGGACTGAGGAGGAAAGGACAGTAAAGCTGAGCAATACTCTGGCCCAGGGTGCCAGTACTGGTCAGTCACTCCCCAGATGCACACACATGTATGTTTGCCATGCATCTAATCTGGAGATCTGAGAGCTATTTGAATCACCTGCCGGCCACACAGAGATCTGCTGTTTGCACGTACCCTCAGTTCAGCTTCAGCGCCAATGAGGGTTTCACTGGATCACACACAGTTCACCATGATCTTTCATTACGACCCAAACACTCATAATGACTCTTAATGTCCCATGTCTGCTCGTACCTCACACCTGCCCATGGTGTCTGAACCTCACTCACCGCTAATCCACTTGGCGTCGGGGTCATGGACGTTGAACTCCTTGCTGAAGATGTGCTCCACAGAAACCTTCTGCTTGAGAGCGAGGCTGTCATCCTCACCTGGGGGAACAAGGGAGTTTGCACAAGATAAATGTTTCAGAAGGGCAAAAAAACCCAGGGTGATATCCTGCTGGCATCTCACGGCCTCAGAAACACACAGAGAGTCCAGGAGGCAGGTGCCGTGAAATACCTCATAATACTATCAGCATAGGCGCGCTCCCTCACTGGCTTTCCGCTCCATTTCACCCGTGTGCAATTTCCTGGTACAAACTGCCCTTTGTTTACGCCGTAAGCATCATGTCTTCCTCCTGCAACACTGTTGTTCTGACCAAAAGATCAACTGCAGCGTGTTTCTAAACAGTGTAGTTTTTCGCAGTTATGCTAATCGCCATCTGACCTTACAACTCCGGAAAAAATTAAGAGACCGCTCCATATTTTTTTAAAAGTCTGCATTGTTTAATCCTGGTTTCACCCTCGGCCTACTGGCAGAAGGCTACACTGAGCGGCAGAGACACAGCAGCAAACAAGAACTAGGTGAAGCAGGAGACACTGGGAATGACCAGAAACCAGCCAGGTAAAGGGCAGAAGCGACTTCCTAATGGCAGTGGTGACCGTTAACTTCTCATGAATCGGAGGATGGCATCAAATGACCTTCAAAAGGAATGGGAAACATTAACTGGCGTGAAGTGCACTGCTGCTGTAGGACAATTCATAACAGGCTCCTAGAAGCAGGACTGAAGTCCCATAAAGTAAGGCCAAAAAATGTTTATTTTACACAGAAGCACACCCATAAGTTGAGAAAAGGGTGAAACTAAAAATGTTGCTATGTAACTTACACCTCCACACACTGGGCATGTGTTAGAGGCTGAAGTTGGACTGAGTCCCGAAAGGCGACACCTCCAAAGGGAAAAAATAGGGGAGGCGACACCCCTTGTCCTTTGATCTGATACATTGTTTTTTCACATTACAGCACCCTTCACAATTATTGGCCCCCAAAAATTTGTAAAAAGGGCTCCAGCTTTTGGTGAAGCAGCCTCATCTGACAATGAGAAAAATCCAACATTTCACTGAAATAAATTTATTCAAAGAAAAACAAATCCTTCATCAAGAAATAATTATTTTGTATTTATAAATATTATGTATTATAAAAATGTGCCAGTAGGGAGCGCCTGAAGGCACCTCTGCAAAAGTATGTGGTGCACATGCGTATATACATGCGACAGTCTCCTGCATATATTTTCTTGCACAGGTCCCTTCAGGGGCTCCGTATGTCACAATTATTGGCTCCCCTGGAAATTATAGGGAACACAATGTAACTGAAGCTTGTTCCCCATGTAAATTGTACATCTTTGAGTTAATTGGAGTGAGTAGAAACCTTCAAGCTGTAATCCATGACTTCCTGATTAACTAGAGTACAAATATAAGATGACAGAGGCTAAATCCCGTTAGTCATCCATCAACATGTGAAAGATTAGAGAACACAAACCAAATGAGGGAGAAGTGTGTTGCGAATGGGAATGGGCATAAAAAATTAAATAGTTACTCACCTGAAAATGCCCATTTCTACTGTTTGGGCAATAATAAAAAAGTGGACATCAACCTGCATGGAAGAGGACCCAATTTTATTTTGCCTCAACATACAGTAAAGAGGATTGTGAGAGCGGCAAAAAAAATCACTGTAGGTGAATTACAAGACAGTAAAATCTTGGGGTTACCACGTCTCCATAAAAACCATCAGATGCCGCCTTCATCTAACAGATTATTCGGTAAGTATGCCAGAAAGCGAGCCTTTTCTGTCAGCTGACCACAAACACAGGCGCCTAGAGTTTGTGAAACGCCACAACAACGTAAACTGGAATCAAATTCTATGCTCAGATGAAAAAAAAATGAGCTTTTTTGCAATAAACTTTCAAGGTGGATTTGGCATAAAAAGAAGGATGGCTGTAATGAAATGAACCTTATCCCAACTGTAAAGTACAGTGGAGGTTCTGTGATGTTGTGGGGCTGTTTCTCCTCCAAAGGCCCTGGAAACCTTGTTAGGGTACATGGCATTATGGGGTCCATGAAATACCAGGACATTTTAAATCAAAATTTGGCTGCTTTTGACTGGATCTTTCAGCAGGACAGTGATCCTAAGCAAGTGCAAATCAACACCAAAATGATTAGCTGACCACAGAGTCAAGCTCCTGCTGGGAAACCTCAGTCCCTTGACCTGAACCCCATCGAAAACCTGTGGGCTGAGCTGAAAAGGAGAGAACAAGTGAGAGCCCAGGACCCTGGGTGATCTGGTGAGGTTCTGTAAAGAGGGAGTGGTCTCAGGTGCCCTGCTTGGTATTATCCAACCTTTTAAAATGTTATAGAAGAAGACTCAGTGCTCTAATACTAGCGAGGTTGTACAAAGTATTAAATGCCAATAATTGTGGCACATGTGTTTTTGTCAAAAATTATTATTTCTTGATGAAGGATTTGTTTTTCTTTGAATAAATTTATTTCAATGAAATATTGGATTTTTCTCATTTTTTTAAGTGTGAGATGAAGCTGCTTCATCAAAAGGTGGATTTTTTTTTACCCCTATTTACTTATCTTTACGAGGGGTGCCAATAATTTTGCAGGCCACTGTATATTCACTTTCTGGACTTCACGGTTTCAACTGGATTCCCTTTGGTCTCCATCCAGCTGTTGACAAGACTTCTGCTGTTATTCCTCTCTGCAAATTACTTCACCTTATGTTGGAAGTTACGGCTATAAAAAGAAATAAGAAATAAATGAACCAATTCACTGATTTCACACAGCCTGGTTGAATGATTGGCCTGCCTCTCTGGCTGGTGAGAGTTGGGACGGGAGCAGCCGGTGGCCCCCAATCGCTGGAGATGTTGCTCTGAAAAGTAGGAATTCTCTCTGGCCACCTTGGGGGTACCTGGCTGGAAGACTTTAATGCCGTGCATCTTTAATTCATGGGTGCTAAGCTAACGAGCCATTGAGGACCCATGAAACTGTAATGAGCATGTGAGACACAGTGGAGGCTCGGCAAAATCCCATGTCCCAGCAGGGCTACCAGAACGACCATTTCTCATTGGGTAGGGAAATGGCAGCGTGTCCATGCCTCATCTCAGGGAAGGCATGCGGAAACCAATTACCAATACCCAGTGCTGCTGATGTGTGTTTGCTCAAGAAACCATGGCTCAATTTGGCCATCAGCTAACGTCCGAATAAAGCAGAACACGGCATTCACAGCATCAGGCACTGTACATCTGAGGGCTACTGGTGGTAAGAAGCCTAATAAAAAAATTTGAAAAAAAAAAACAAAAAAAAATCTAATTCAATCAGAGCACAGCTAGCAGAACCACTCGTGTTGTGCTACTTCCATCTGCTGTGTGCAGACGCACACTGGGGACTTCGGGTAGGTCCAGGGTCATAATTACATTTCACAGATCTGTCACATGGTCTGTCAGGCACCTACCATTCGCCAGGAGCTGCAACCGCACCCGTTTTTCCCAAGCGAGGCAGAAAGAAGGATGTGAAAACCAAGGTAACAGCATCCAGTGAGGGATGGGGTCACCCAGAGATTACCCTAAAGCCCTCCCAGGCGCCCGAACATGCACGGGCGTATGCATCTGAACAAACGTGTGCACAGTCCCAAACCAAGGTGCGCTTCATCTTTCTGGTTCCCAACTGCCTGTCACTGGATAGAGAGATGATAGCACGGTACCCAGAGAGACCCTATATGAACAAAGGCACTCATGCAAGGTCTCAATTGCCAGATCCAAAGCCAATTCCAGCACCTTGTCAGAATACACAGTCCAGTCATCCAGGTCTCCAATTGAACATAACTGGACAGACGGCCGGCAGCCTGACGGTCAGGTGACGCACGCCAGGCTGGCGACGGTGCGGAGAGGGGCAGCCAGCACACGTCAGTGCTCAGGGAGTTAATGACTGAGACGGAGTGTTTCCTCAGCATTGTAAATCCGTCCATTATCTCCCCGACAGCCTGTCATGTTAATTGAGCTGTTGAATAGACAAAGTCATTTAGGTCTGCTCTCCGGCTCAAAGGCAGCGATGTGAATTCAAAGGGCCCAGAGAGACAGAGCAGCGAGGCCACAGCGCAGCCACCACTTTCAGCTGTTCCTTATTATAGGGCTAATTCGGGGAGCGTAATACAGCCATTTTAATTAGCAGGAATCCTCCTCTTGGATATGCTTAAATAGTGGCATTAGTGAGAACTCAATAAGATGTAAAATGTGTTTATTTTCTAATTCGTGCAAAAAAAAAAAAAACACACAACATTGTCCTTAATCAGGCCAGATGGACCTTCACAGATTCGGTCTCAGACTGAAGGTAGCGTAGCAGGCTGGAGTCCTGGCTGAAAAGCTTTCTGAAGAAGCTTGACAGAGAAATCTGGATGGGTTGTGCTCCCCCCTCAGGGCACGTCGGTCATTTTGCACCAGTCCTACTTACCGGGAGCACAGGTGGGTCTCTCTAGCGAGAGAGAGGAAGACAGCAGGTCGGACTGATCACCTCGATCAGCTGCGGCCCTCGTCGGGGGAGTGCAGCGTCCTTGATGGCGTGTCACGCCGGGAGTTTTCTGGTGAAAGTGGAGTCCCCTTGGGGATTTGGGAGCAGAGGGACAGCATGCCACCGCCTCTCAGAGGCTGGTCCATCACGTTGTGGTGAGAGCTCAATAAACCAGATGCCGGTTCCAAGGAAGACGAGGAGCCGTGCGGCCAAATCTGCTTGTTTTTTGGCCGTCCATTGATCCATGCATCTCATTAATGCTTCTCTGTTCACAATCCAACTGATTTTTCTCCCTGTTACATTATAATCCCATTAATTCCAGCGGGTGCCACTCCGGCAGCCAAGCGGTGGGTGGTGGGGTGGTGGTGGTTTTTGGGGGTGTGTTTGTCAAGGTGGGGGAGAGGGGGCTCACTGGGCGATTCAATATTTGAGACACGGTGCCCTTCAGAAATCCCACCAGAAAACAAAGAACCGACAAGTCCTCGCCGCGTGAAAATCCACATCACCGTCTCTTATGGGAAAGCCTTCTGTGACATTTTCAGTGGCAGTAAGACAAACGACCTCCTCCCACTACCTGAATGCACCGCACCCCCACCATTTAACCTGTACGAATATTAACTTGCGGCAGAAATATTCCGCCATTGATTTTGATCATGGCCCATCTGTCACGCCTGCCAGCACTGGGAACGCAGGAAATTCTCGTGAAACAGTGAGTTCATTATATCACAAAAGAAGCAGAGCTCTCTGGCAGAGACAGGGACCGGCACCTGGCTCTGGCCCTCCGGACTCTAACCACACGAGCTTACTGTGCCACCCCTCAGACTATGAAAGCTTCCAGAAAGCCTCCGCGAAATGCGATGCAGCGTTGATGGAGACAGAAGAAGATGAAATGATAAGATGAGGCAGTCAGCCACACCTCTGCGAAGGCTACCATCTGCTGGAGGCCTCGTTCCGAAAGTCGTGAAAAATCCAGCACCATCCATCCATTTACTCGTAAGGTGAGAAAACAATATATAGCCAACATGACACATGAAGGTTATCCCTAACTCAAAAACAAATAGAAGTCAGATTGTCGTAATGGGGATGAGGGCCAGTCTCCTGGCAGGCAATCAAATTCCATTCATATTCAAATTCATATTCCAACAATGTGAAATGGAGACTAACAGACGCTGTGTCTCACCCCTTCGGAGTAGTGTAAGTGCTCTTATAGTACTCAGGACGTAAAGCAACACCTTGCATTAGATCTTACATAATAGAAACTATACCTTGTACTTCACAAAGAATTCAAACATCAAGGCTGTAGCTGATCCAAGGTCCCGCCTGCCGTTGACAGTGCACGGTGATAGTTATTTGTTCATAATCCTTAATGTGCGCGTCTTGGGGAAACGCTATGCTCCATCACCTCCAGGGCGAAGATATTATAAAACTTCGCTGTTCAGAGCTGACAGGCACCACACTGCCCCACAGTCAGCTGACGAAACAGGAGCGCAACCCTCAGCCAGAGTGTCTGATAACTATCGATCCAATTAATGCCACACCCCACTCTGGCATTTAACCGCGTCCCCTGGCGTTTGCACTCCTTGGCAGTCTGGTGATGGGACTTGCTTGATAGCCCTTTGCAGCTCCCAACTGTGATCTCCGCCTCCCCCATAAGATTTTTGCATAATTTGTGAAGGTCAAAAAAGCAGCTTTAGATGTAGAGAAAACGATGGAGCGAGAAGTTGCCATAGTATTACCGAACATAATTAGACCGAAATCATAAGTAAAGTGCGGAGCTGCACAGACAGGCAGCAGATGTAAAACAGGCCAGCTGGCCGTTGTCTCTAACCATACCTGGTGTCAGCAGGATGACAGAGGTGACTATCAGGGAGCAGATAACCAGGATGACGAGCAGGGCGATGGCGATTCCCTTCCAGTTCCGCTGTGGGGGGTTGCTGCCCACCAGCTCCTGTAAGGACACAAAACACCAAAGTGCTTCATGTTGGGGCATCCAGGGTCTCATGGGGCATTATTCCCAGCAAACACGGCTCAACTCCCAACCATCAAAATATCACCATATCATTGGGAGGTGGAGTAAAAACGTAAACTGAGGAATGCTGATTAACACGGCGAAATGCAGAGATTCTGCCTCATGTAACTGCTGGAAGCTAAGGGTGTATGAGCCACAAATTGTCAGACCTGTTTTTGCTTGCACCCACACTTGGGTGTGCTGAAAGTATGCAGCTGTGACATATAACCCTCCTTTGTTCCCCTAGCCTTCTCAACTTTGACATACACTATACAGACAAAAGTATTGGGACACCTGGCCATTACACCTGTAGGAACTTTTATGATATCCATTCAAAATCCATAGGTATCAATACAGCGTCTCCCCCCCTGGCAGATTAAACAGCTGCCACTCTTCTGGAAAGACTTTCCTCAAATTTATGTGTGTCTGGAGGAAGTTTTGCCTGTTCATCTAGAAGAACATCTGTGAGCTCAGGCACTAATGCTGGACATGAAGGTCTGGCAAACTCAGTTCTTGTTCACCTCAAAGATGGTCGATGGGGTTGAGGTCAGGGATCTATGCAGGCCAGTGAAGTTCTTATACATCAAAGTCGCCCAACAATGTCTTTATGGATCTTGCTTTGTGAACTGGGGCACAGTCTCGCTGGAACAGAAAAGGCGTTTCCCCAAACTGTTCCCATTACGTTGGAAGCCTATAATTGTCCAAAATGTCTTGGTATGCTGATGAATTATGAGTTTCCTTCACTGGAACTAAGGGACCTAGCCCAGCCCCTGAAAACCCCTCCTACACCAAACTTTACAGTGGGCACAATGCAGTCAGGCAGGTAACGTTCTCCTGTCATCCACCAAAACCAGACTGCCAAACTCTTCCACCAGACTGCCAGACAGAGAAGCGTAATTCATCACTCTACAGAACACGTTTCCACTGCTCCAGAGTCCAGCAGCAGAGTGCTTTACACCACTCCATCCACACATGCCACTGTGCTTGGTGATGTGAGGCTTGCATGCAGCTGCTCAGCCATGGAAGCTCATTCCATAAAGCTCCTGGTGCACAGTTTTCATGCTGGGGTTAATGCCAGAGGAAGTTTGGAACGCTGCAATTACTGAGTCCGCAACACATAGGTGACCTTTACATACTATGCACCTCAGCACTTGGTGACTCCGCTCTCTTTACATGGTCTGCCACTTGGTGCCTGAGTTTCTGTTGCTTCTAAATGCTTCAACATTGCAATAATGCCATATACAGATGGCTGTGGAATATCTAGCAGGGAAGAAATTTCACAAACTGGCGTACTGCAAAGGTGGCATCCTATGACCGTGCCACACTTGAATTCACTGAGCTCCTCAGAATCCCCCCATTATTTCACAACTGTTTGTAAACACAGCTGCATGGGTTGATGTTTGAATTAATACACCAGTGGCAATAGGTCTGATTTAAACACCTGAATTCAATAATTATGAAGTGTGTCCCAATACTTTTGTCCCATATAGAGTAGAAAAATTTTACTCAGGTGCAACACATAAAGATAGCATTTGCTACAAAGTTGTATGCAGTATTTTCTCAGTATTATGTAGTAATCTAACTCCTGCCTTCGAGAAATTGTTCTGCGCTCACTGCCTCCAAGCTCCCTGCCAGACAGCAAAAACGTGGACTATCTGTGGGTCCGCGAGGACCAGACTGGGAAACATTGGTCTACATGAATGCTGGCCTTGGCCATAAGTTCCCCCAGCTCCACACATCAGCACGCTAGCTTTACTGCTGTCAAATGCTGTTTTGTCTTCAGGCTTTGCAACAACTGGCAGGAGCCTCCTGATCATGTCTTCACCTTTTCAAAAAAACAAAATACACAAAAAACACTCCCTCTTCAGTTTTTTCACTGTCTCCAGTGATGAAGACTTGTGATGTCTGGGTCTTTCAAACATCAGGCCTCAGACACGAACCTTTGTGAGTTCAATGGTACACAAAGCTGAAAGAGAGGCAAGTTTTAATTAGCCTAAGGAAAATAAAAAATAAATGCATTCAGACCAGTGGATCCCCGGTGAGAGCCCAGCAGCTAGGCGTTAATGAATGCAGGATAATAGGAACAATGTGATACTGTGTGTGGTGTGCGGTGAAGCTTTTTAAGTACCCGGCTTTTAGCAACCATTCCATACTAATTTAATGGAAATGCAGAGATCATTAGGCGTATGATAACAGCGGGAGAAACTATTTACTGTGACTCCCATTACAAATCCCATTAAGTGGACTGTCCCCCACTGGCCCACCGTCCTCTGATCTGAACGGGACTTGCACCCAAAGCCAGCCGTGGGGCCAGCTGTTAGCCAAAGCGCTAAGGGGTTCAGATGTCATCCAGCACCAAGGAAGCCGGCAGCGATGGACGTTTGATGGGGGAGCACTTTGACGTTAATGACCCAGGACATGAATGCAGAGTTGGAGCGGACCACAGGCTGTGGTCTATTTACTTCTTATTTGTCTATTTGTTAGCTGTTTTGTGCTGGGTGTATCTTAACGAATAAAGGTATCGGATAACATACTGTAGGCAATCAAACAACCGACTTTCAGCATGACAGTAAGAGGTTTCAGGCATGGAGATAGGGTTAAACATCTGGATGGAAACTGTGGATCAGAATCTGAGAGCAGAACCTTTCTGGAGCATGGGTACCCAGATGAGGACCATGCAGGAGCCTTAGGGGCATGATCTGGGGTGGGGGGGGGGCAAAGTTCACCAAACTTGTATAGCAAGTCTGAGATTGAGGACACACTTGGTACAACTGCACCGAACATTTAATGGGGGATCTTGCCACAAAAAAGCAATTTCACTCGAGCTGCCTCGTTACCCCTGCGGTCGTTACGGTGTGTCCTTCGGCAAAGGACAGCCGGGGCTCTCGTAAAACACCCCATCGACACGGGTCACGCCTCACTGCCCCCTGTGATCAGCCTACCGAGCCCATGTTGCAGAACCCTGGGGTCCTAAGAGAACCACGATGTAGAACAGCAATTACTGCCGATCCTCAAATGGTTTGCAACCATACCAAGGAGTGGAGATAAGCAGTGGTGTCCACCACAGACGAGCAGAGATGGAGGAGGGACAGCATGCGCTTCATTACACCGATGCAGAGTGAAAGGAATCGATAAAGGCAGACAGGTGCCACGTGAGTAACCCCGTGAAATACTGAACTGACAATGGGGTGCTTTCATTTTCTGGGGGATCCCGTCAACTTGCTGCAGCTCGCAGGGTAGAGGGAAGCGATGGTAAAATGCGGAACACGTCTTGTTTGTAAAACATAGCGTGACGAAAACCACGTGAAATCCTGCCCTTCATAGTTACACGAGTGTGTATAGGGGAGGGTGGCAGGGCTGGTCGTGCAAGTGAAGATGACACACCCCTGTAATTCCACAATGAGACACAAAGCCCACATCCCTGTGATATTAATAATTAATATTAGGGGGGGTGGGGGGGGAGGTTCACCAACCAAACCAAACGGCCTGTCAGTTCCAGTTATGCAGTGGGACGTTTCCATGGAGATCATTATAAAAAAACATATTTGCGTTCAATAAAAAAGGTGGCTGATGAGTTGGATGGCGGGGAAGCGAAGCTGACCCCTAGGAGCATTATTATTACAAGGGGAGCTGCTTCCAGGGAATGACCTCTGTGAAGGTCTAGGAGCCCGTCTTTATATATACTATATATTATATATATATATAATAACGGATGTAGGATCATTCATTCTGGGTCACCCGAGTGTGAGGTGCTCACATAACCAGGGGCTTCTATCAGAATTAGGTCCACCATGCTGACCCCCCACATGATGGGCTGAGCTCAGCCTCTTCCCCGTACAGACTGCAAGATCTGGAGGGAGATGAAACGACCAAGAATGGAAGGGGAAAAAAAATCATCTCAGGAACGAGGAGGCAGGACATAATGACCCCTTAGCGGCAGAAATGAAGATTTAAGGAGAGATTAAGGAAGACAAAGAAAGCTGCAGTGTAAGCTGAATGTGCTCCCAGGGACGTGTGCGTCGATGGCCCAGGACGCAGAGAACAGGCCACAATTCACGGGATTTACAGTCACCAGGACCCGGTCTGGTTTTCCAGACTGGAATTGCACAAACCCGATTTTACGGTTCCAGAGTGGGATCAGCATAAGCGCTGGATAAATTTTATGAGAGCTGATGCAATTTTATGCTTTGGTACTGTGTGGATAAATGGAATTGCCCTCGTCTGATGGGGAAACATGGGAGGCGGGGCCATTCACATTATGGGGCGGATCAACCCACTGAGCTCCTCGGGGCCTGCAACGTCCGCATATCGCGTCTTTCTTCACAGTGACACATAAGGCTCCTCCTGTGAAGTAGCAAAGATCTACAGATGGATGATGTGTTTCTGGACGATTCGGGGTAAAGTCTACAGAATAGCAGCTGGAGGCCTTTTGGAGGGGCGTACACGTGAGCAGAGCCAGGTGGACACCCCAAACTGCTACCTGAAACGGCTATTACCCAATGGGAGATTGACATACCAGAGTCCAATGTACTAACATATCAGCAGGTGGCCTACCATGTATAAAGGTAAAATCCCTGATGGAGGACTTCTGTTGAACCACTAGGTTATTAAACCCAACACTCCTTCAGGATATGCCCAGCTGTACACAATTTGTACACTAATAGAGGACATTAATATTAGGATATTACATGAAATTAAATGATTATGTCTGTGAAAATGACCCCTCGTTGTAATCCTGCCTTGGGTCTTATAGGATCCAGATCAATTAAGATCAGTTAAGAGCCTGATTGAGAGAAAACATTGTTTTACGATTAGAGGGCACTGAACCCCCATGTTGAATGGCGACAGGAAAACCAAAGTCCTCTCAATAAACCCACAGAATTTCACAGGGACACTTTGAAATGTGTGATGGGGGTGGACTCTCCTATCCTCAAACCAGCTGCAACCACTTTGGGAATGATAGGGATTAAAACCTTCAAAATAACCTGTTTAGTTCAGAAGGACTCACAGAAAAGCTGTTTTGAAATAACTGTTTTTTTTTCCAAGTCAGAACTACAAGCCTTTAGTTCCATGTGAATCGAGGTCTGTGAGCCCAATCGTCTCCAAGAAAACAATCCTATTTTCAGCACATCGACTCTTTCATTTATCCCCCATCCTATCAGAGCTGGGATTTTCACCAGAGGCCTTTCCATTTCCTTCATCTGCTTCTGCCGGCTTCTGGCAATTTCCATGAGCTCCCCCCCAACCTCGGGAGCTTCGCGACGCAGGACGCTTCTTAACCCCACTTCAGCTTCCAGACAGGCCGCCCGATCCGAGCCCTTCGCTGAATATCGATCCAGATTGGGCATCTCCTGGTGATGCCGTGTTGTTCGCAGGAAATGCAACGTGTTGTTCAATTAACGGCTCAATCAAGCCTAATTAAGCTGGGCCAGAAAACGAGCAGTGTACACAGCGGGAACCCAGGACCGGGCTCAGAAAACAGCTTAGAGTAATTATCACAGACAGACAAGATGTGATTTGCATAAAGCCCAGAGCTTATCTTTGAGGTATGAGGGTGAGGCGAAGTGAGCATGGCATTCTGGGATGGAGCTGGTTCTTGACTATGGGCTGTCAGCAAGGGGGGAGCCACAGCTCAGCTGCTTTCCTAACTCTAACATCTCAGCTTTAATCTGCAAGGAGAGTCCATTACTTCAGCATTTTTAAATTGCTACTCAAATGACTCACCGGCCCGTCGCACAAATACCAGCTTAATTTTACCCCGAGGTATGATTTATTAATTAGTAGACGTGTAACTAATTACGTAAAATGCTTATGCCATGCCATTCAGACATTTGTTAAGATAACCTCAGAAGGAAAATCATGCTGCCTAATGATAATGTTGCTTCTTAAGATGTATAATCGCACCGATTGGTCTGATGCTTATTTTCTTAGCAGTAAACTACTGAAGTGCTGGAGAGTCGTTTGAAATTCACCAGGATGGAATTGCTTGCTTGAGGCTGAAGAAAGCTGTGCATCTGGAAAGCGGGAGTCAGAGCGGATGGTGATCCTCGTGTCCCTGACGCATCTTGCGAAGAAGGTGGAGGGGTGGCTTTCACTGTCTGCGTTCCTGGGCGTCTGGCTACCGTCCGTCACCATAAGAATCTTTGGTCTTTTCTGTAAAATTAACGGTGGCAAAACACCGTGAGGATGGTGGAAACTATGGCGATTTTCCAAGTGACCAGGAACCATTGAGCTCCCCCGTATCACATGCAGCACTGGACCAATTACACTGGACTTTAAAAGCCTGCCCACCTGCCTGTCCACCAGCCACCTTGCAATTATCATAGTGATTAGAAGGATTACCGCCACTGCCATGTTGGGTTAATTAACCGCCGATTAGTCAGGGGGTGAGAGTGAAGGGAGTTCAGAGTGGGGTCGGAGGATGGCCAGGAGAGAACATCAGTAAACTTCAACACAAGAAAAAAGGACAAGAGCATGGAGATAAAAAGCTAAAGGAAGATCGATTGGAGCATTAGAAAAGCAGGAAAGAAAATGTGTAGCGATAGCATCTCATTCTTTGATCTGAGGCGATGTGTTTATGCTGGCCCACTCCAGAAAAGCTTATACAATATTAAAGGGAAGAGCTCCACATATGGGTGGTCGGTCACGTGGGTCACACAAGCTTCCCCCTTCTCATTTATTTGTGTACTTTTCATTGTCTTTTCTCTGTGCCCCACCCCATTTCAAATGGCCAGTTCCATGGTCTATCACTGGAGGACGTGGACGGAGTTGATTTAGCGTAGGCCGGGAGAGGGCGGAAGAGGGGGGGTCAGGCTGCCGGATTCCGGATTCATCATACATATAGAAACTTTAGAAACAGCAATCTAAAAATCCATTTGTTCTGTCCAAGACACACATTTTTATATATTTACCCCAAGCTGTGCATGATTAATGAGTCAGTCAGAGGAAAGCTGCAGAGGAGACGCTGGATGGGGGTTGAAGACCTCCACTCATACCTCAGCTCTGAGACATGGGGAAATGGTGGGGCTGGCCGTACCCGTCCCGGTTGAGCTACAAGGGTGTCGCTAACAGGGGCCCGCATCAGCACGCTACAAGGGTGTCGCTAACAGGGGCCCGCATCAGCACGCTACAAGGGTGTCGCTAACAGGGGCCCGCATCAGCACGCTACAAGGGCTCAGCCGCGTGGCAATGACAGAGCCAGCGACCCCCACAGCTGACCACCCCCGCCATGTCATTTCTGGACCACAGGATTTTAATACCGCATGACATCATTGGGAGGGTTATCAGTCATGTTTGTGAAACATGTAAACAACACTGATGCTATGACAGGGCATCAGTAGAAGGAGAGGAGAGATATCATCTGGGTTCATCTCCGATCTCACTTGGGGCATTTATCATTCTCACGTTAAGCCCTCCATCCAACTCACAGTTAGATAAAAAACGAACCAAATCCATCTGGGACAGCAGACAGTCCCAGTACACCCTCCTCTGGTACACAGGGGCGGAGTGAGGCACAATAAACCCACAGGGGGTGATGACAGTAAGCAGAAACCTCTACAGTCACTATCACTGCTCATTTCTCCCTAAAATCCAACATAACCAAATTTACGGCTTTTGCAAATCATTTTTTGTGGTTGGTGGGGCGCCATTCAAAGCTGGCTCGCAATACTCTCACAGTCTGATTTTACTTGGGAGTGGGATGAGGGGCCGACTGATGCCTAACACAGGATTCCGCTTTGCCTCCCATTTCAAGCCCGACTCTGTTCCTCTTTCAGAGATGACTGCACTAATGGGTGGGACTGCAAATCCTCCTCCGTTGTGTCCGGCGTGCCTGTGTTATGTAAAGGAAAAGCATGCTCTTTTGTGATCTGCGTTCTTATCCAGCCGCTTTCTTCCTCACTCACCATAATTTCAGTGCCAGCGAGTAGATTCAGAGCAATCTGAACAATATCAGCGTTCCCCAGCTGCATCTGAACGAGCTGCAGGCCTGAGAGCAAAACGGATTAAACTAAATCTCACTTCCCCCTGTTCACAATTGAGAAACAGCCCCACCCATCCCCACCCTCCCTCTCTTACACCATGATCACCCCACACAGCCACAATCCCTCAGTCCTACACCCCAAATCACTCCGTCCAATCTGTTCTGTTGGATTTTATGGAGAAATCATTCATCTTCATTCATTTCACCACCATGAAAGTCACACACCATATAAATTTAGGTTAACAACTAAACAATGGTTGAAATACCAATGTTCTCATGTCCTCTCTCGTTTTTTTCAGCAAAAATAAATAAGTGAAAAATACATTCTAATACTAATAAGGCAGTTAATGAATCCGACGCACTCCTATTACACAGCGGTAAACATGGTGAAGAACACATTTTCCCGTGATGGGGGGTATGCCCACCACTCGAGAGATGGGCTTTGGGTGATACAGCTTTCAAACACATCTCAGAATCAAATAACGCCAAAGTCCTGTAATAAAGCACCACCTACTGCGGGTCTATTTCATTTCATTTGTTCCAATCTTGGTATGACCTTCTGAAATAAATCCATAGAAATAAAATCTGGCTGGTTTTTCTGAGGCTGTGCACCCAAACCATTTCCTCTATGCCTCCGTATGAAAAAAAGATGGGGGGGGGGGACCTGAGTTTTGGATTATGTCAGTTCTCTGTTCAGGAAATCACAGATAAGTTTCAACCTAATCCCAGCTAAATACATAAATAACCAGATACGATAAAAAAAAACAAATAATCCTATTTAAAACAGGTATATATTTTTCTAAATCATGCCCTCCTGCTTGCCTTTGATAAAACGATTATACAAAGAGAGGCTATTTTGGTATTTTCGTTATGTTTGGTATTTCCTAAAGGCGATTAACGCATACATACAATAACAAAGCCACAGCTGCGATACCCTGAAACTACAGAGTTAAGGCAGAAGTATGACCATCCCATCCAATCACCAGGGCTGATGTAAGCTCCGTCAAGCCAGTGTTGAAAACAATTCTCTTCTCCTTCAATAAGTAATGTGCCCTGCCCTCGTCCTCCATGACACACCAAGTCCACCGGCGGTCTCAGAATCTGCCTCTCCCATCCCCATCGCCTTATGTGAAGGTGGCTGTGTGGGCTGAGCGGCTCTGCCTGCGCCATAGAGTGACAGAGTTTGCCATTAGCAGCTATGCATCAGCCTGCATTCGAGGCCCCGGGCCTGTTCTGTGTTCGCAGGGGTGTTAAACTACATAGCAAATGCTCCCCTTCATGAAACGGCATCATATCCCGAGTCGCACCACTCAGAAACACATTACGCAGCTTGTCGTTAAGTCGGCAAATTATTTACTGTTTAAAGGCTTTAGCAGCTGTAATGGAGGCGTGAGCACCTTGTCTGAATCGTGGAACACAGGAGCTCAGCTACAGGAAAGACCATACATGAAAGCCCTGTATCCCGTAGCATCATTAGAGGATTAGTCATTCTCAGTTTAGAAGTTTCTAGCACAATACTGCGGACTGCATCCCCTCCCCCACCCCAGATGTTAACCTGGCTCACCTGAAGATTGAGACACCCGTGTTTATTATTATTATAAAGGAACAGTCAGAATTCATTTTTAAAACCCTGTTTAACCCCAAATCAGAAAACAATCTGTGACGTCAAGCACGGAGAATGAAATGTTAATAAAAAATGACAGTGATGGGAGCAGAATACAGGGGAGTGGAGCTACGAGGAGGGAAAATCGATCACGTCAGAAACAAAACAAACCGCCGCCGCAGCCCTCAGGCCTCCCTTATTGACAGTTTGTCAGACCCATTACGCTGCTGAAGCCTCGCACGCTCGCTTGTATTTTTTTTCACGCCTGTTCTCATGGCAACCGCACCAAGACTCTGGTAGTACTCGCGGCCCGCTGGCTGATGCAGATTTAATCGTCTTTATCACCCCGCGTTCTGCATACGTTTCACAGCCGTCTATGACAACTCGCAACCCCCCCCCCCCACCACCTTCCAACATGCAAAACAGGTAAAATTATTCATGCCTTTTTTCATAGCATGGACTCGATTTCGATGATGGGCCCTCAGGCTGTTTATGCTGATTTCTGTTATCGTCTGAGTTTTCTCTTCACATTGCAACAATGTCAGAAATACATAAGCGAGGCCTGCATGTGTGATCGTGATCTGGAGGCACATGAGGAGCCGTGATAAGCTGAGGTGACGGTGGGAAGGCCAATGTGAAGGTCACAATCCAGCTTTGTCCTTCTTGCTTCGGCAAGCTAATGGCCCGGCCTTTCGAAAAGCCAAACCAGAGCTCTTACAGAGCCTGGCCTCATCATTTGCTCGGTCCTCCAGACAAAACACAGCCGACTGCCCTGACAAGCCCTGCAAGTGGCCAATGGGACTTCAGCTACTGAACCAGTCGAGGGTGCAAGCTGACGGGAACTCGCACCGCTAACAGCCCTGCCTCATTACCGCCTTCAATGCATTTTTCAATACATCCATCTGTCTCCCTGCTGTGGGAACAGTCTGCTGAAAATTACTGTTCTCAGTTGGCTTTCAGACACTACGTGACACCCTAATTGTAGATACAGTGCCTTGCCCCCCCCCCCCCCGCAAAGTTTCTTTTTAACCTTCCTGTAAAAGTTCTTACCATCCATTCGTCTTTCAACCACTTATCCTGGCCTGGTCATATGATTGGGTCACACAATAGCAGGGATGACAGATATTTCCTCTCATATTTTGTCTATTATGCCCGTTTCTGTGCTTGCATCCATCCATCCATCCATCCATCCATCCATCCATTCTTCACAATATTAATACAAAATGTCCCCGTTTCAGGTTAATTCACCAAGGGCCGCTACACTGTTACTTTATAAAAATGAACAAAGCAACCGTAAAATCCGTAGCCACGGTGACGCAGAGTGTCCCGCCTCCCGGCCCCCCCACCATTACTGTTGTGAGAGAAGACATGATGTAGTAACCCCGCTCCTCAGATCTGAGCCCCAAATCAAACACTATGCTCACGGATGGGGCTGTTCTGCGCTGCACTGAGAGCAGCGTTTCACCCTGCCGCCAGACTCCTCAGTCCCACTCACCATTTTTCACGGCAGCAATTATTTTATGTTAACACATTACATTACTATAGCTACTAATAGCTCTTTCTGTCAAGCAATCCTCCAGGAGTCATCCTGCAAAGCAGCTCATCCTCGCCCACACGCTTTGCTGGACAGTCGGACTCAGAGATACAGACATAAAGCTACTGGGTTTTTTTGGATGTTTCCCCACATTTTGTGTTTGGCGGGGGGGGGGGGGTGGGGGGGGTGGAGGCTATTGCCAGTGGGGCCCGGGGATACGTAACATTCGAGGTTACATACAAACGACATGGTCTAGGAAGAATGCTGCTGTACAAGAACAAAGGGTGTGTGAAGAGTGAACATCTTATGATCCTACAGATGGATGAGGGAGGAGCAGGGGAAGGAGATCATATCTGATAGATATGGAAATGGGAGCAAACCAGATTTAGCTTCTCTGACGATACAATCCTGTGTGGTCACAGTGCGAAGGGGACACCACAGGCAACAGTCGCAACGTCTGATCCGTTAGTCACAAAAGTCCAAACTGAATAAGGAAACGGAAATTCCCTAGCGGCCAAACCCAGGTCTGTGTGCAGTCTACAGAATCACCATCCCCACCTCCCTGCCACCCTCAGGCCAGTGTCCTGCTCAAACAACAAGCTGGGGAAAAATGCCAACCCAAAAGGGAAGCTGGGGGCAATTTCCTCGGCTGTCAAGCGGAGCGCGGAGCCAGCGAGCGTGGCGAGGTCAGGCCGCGGTGGCCAGTGAACGCGTGTCCATTATGTCATTGCCTCGCATTAGTACGAGCGGGAAGCCGGCTCTTGCCGGTGCGCCTAATAGGGGCTATGTCAATAAATGAAGGCCATCAAAGCTGCTCAAACCATGGTCCTCAGCAGGGGTGCCTGGCAAAGAGAAGGTTATGTCTTTATGGCTTGTTAGACACAGCGGAGGACAGACGACAGCAGACGCGGAACAGACTGGAACTGCCTCTTCAGATGGGTGAAAATGAGGTTTTAAAGCAAGCTGTCCCCCCACCTCCGTTCTTCCTCTCTCTCTCTGTCTCTCTTTTTTTTGATTCCTGCCAGACACTCTTGTCTCGCCATGCTATGTGAAGTATGAAATGTATCTTTCTCCTAATATCTGCGTGCCCAGTTTCCAGGGGAACAGGAGTTAGCCAGGGGGAGGCGGGGGGGAGTAAGATGGAAGAGGGTGGGCAGGGCAAGCTGATGGAAATCGACACGTCGCAGACAACGGCTTTTGCCGGACCGGGTTATACAAGGCTCTCCCTGCTGGTCTGACAGTGGCTCAGTGGCTCAGTGGGGAGGTTAAGGGCCACAAAATGGTCTGTCCACACTTCAGCCTGTCATGACACAGGGAAATAGGAGGCAGACACCAAGGTGTGATCGAGGAAAGAGAAAGGGGAAACAGGAGCAGCACAGGATGACAAAGAGCATCAAACCAATGCCAAAAGCCCAAGATTCTAATGGCCAAAGCTAACAGTCTTACAAGAAGCTGTATTTTAGAAAAAAAAAAGCTTAAATGCACAAATCCATCTTCAGGTTTAATACATGGGATCGAGTTGTGCCTTAGACCTCTATTAATTATTAATGGGCATCAATCAAATGAAAAAAGAACACTTGCAGGAGGGGAATCAAATTAGGGTCAGCAGGGCTTTAGTATTTATTTTCCATTTGCATTTATTGCTTTAGTTGAAAATCTTCTCCAAAGCGTGCAGTGAATGATCTTGGCACCTGTAACGCTGAATCCAGAGGAGGCCGAATGGGAACCATAGATCTAAGCGGGAATCCGATCTGCCTGTCCTTCACATTTTGAGTTTCCGATGTGAGGTATATGGCCAATTCCTTGTGGAGGGCATATATGGAATCCTAAAAAACACCACAGCCGCCCAGAGAGGTACAGGTGTTGATACGGTTAACAACCACAAAACCGATCCTGGGTGCTGACTGTGTTCGGGTGCCATGCGACCCAGCCAAATGCGAGCTGCATCCTCACAGCTCATCTGGGGAAATTTAAAAATGATTCAAGGTCACAGGAAAATCCATGTACCTCTGACATTGGGCCATGGACGCATGTCTCGGAAGATGATGGACAGAATAAATATAAATACAGATACAAAACCGCAACACTGTAACATTCACTGCTGAAACATCTGCTGGGCAGTGATAACCACACTAATACAAATTCATCCCAGTTTATAATCTTAGTTTTTTATTTTTTGACTTGTGCCGGAGGGCTTGTGGTGAACCACATCCAGGACATAAATTAATATCCCAATGAACTGATATAAATAAACTGAGATATTTGGGACCGGGAAGGTTCTGTGGACTTTATATTCATTTTTGCTTAACTGGCGTAAAAAGTTCCTATTATAATGACAGGAATGGTCACCGCACCACATCCCCCAAACCTCACCTCACTCTTTCAGTCGAAAGTGTCTGTGGGAATGGCTGTGTGGAGAGTCTGCACCCCCATGTGATCCGTCTTTGTGTTTTCCCACCTTCTCCGACGCCCGATATAAAAGTGGCGCGAAGTAGCTGGTGGGCGGGTCCCTGGCAAACTGCAGGGTGCTCGAGCTTCCCTACTTTCCGCGGCTCCCATCCTCGCGGAGCTCTCCCTCGTGACAAACTGAAGATTTGCTTGCTGTTCACCGCCGACAAATATCGGATGAGGTTTTCACCCCCCCCCCCCCCGCCCCCACAGCATCCATCACTTGCTCTCCTCCCTTCACTACTGCAACATGAACGCTGACAAAGGGAACGTTGACGAGAGCATATTACTGGAAAATGAAACTACCCGCGTGCAAAACAGAAAAGCTTTTTTTTCTCAGTAATCTTGAGCCCGGTCCACTTTATATTTCTGTGCGGATCTGATCCAAGCTGTAAACACATTGTGGGTTTTACGAGGCTAAGGGCCAAGCAGCACCCGCATATCCTGTCCGTGCAGAAAACTGAAAAATTACCCAGGGTCCTCTCTCAGGGCACGCTGCGGCTTCATCTGACTGGCTCCCAAGATGATCCGGGTTTAACGATTTGTTTTAGACACTGTAAATAACTGCGGAGAGCACTTCAGCCGGCCAGAGGATGGCCCGTCCTTCACTGCGGCTACGGCGCTCCTAAAAAGCGACCAAAATTCAGATGCCTGGACATGGGCAGAGAACCACAAACGGGGTCTCAGCATCCTGCCGGTTTCCGGCGAACACTCGGTGTAATCCTCCAGATATCATAACAATCTACAGCGGGCAGCAGCAGGGCATATAGAAAAAGAAAAAAACACTTTCTCATAGCTGAAAATCAGAGGAAACATGGAGTATAGAAAATCCTCTAACATTCAGTACAAAAACCAGCAGTTGATTATCCTGAGATAAGAAATCCAAGAAGTACACGTGTAAAAGCGGCAGGAGGACTGAAAATCAGAGCAGCCCATCAAGAGCACCTCCACTCATGGTGGGAGAAACCAGTTCTCTCGGGCTACAGACAAACTATGAACCAACGACACTTAGGAATCATGAAGCCGGCATCCACAGAGCTACAATCACATCGGGGGGGTTAACCGGAACCTTCCACTTGTCGTCAGAGTACTGGGAGGTATCTGTGTCTGTTATGAATCACACAGCCATAAGGAGTCTGAATCACACGCTGAAGGGAAAGGGATATAAGAGGCTAACAAGCTGACAATCTAAATACACCGTGGCAGTCATATTTTTAACACGAGGATGATCCGCGAATAGAGCAGAGGTGGGGGATACCATTTCCAGGACCGATCCTCTGCCTCCGAAAAATTAAATGCAATTGATCAAGTACAGCAATGTTTTTTTAGTTAACCAGTGAGAATGTAAATAAATAACAAAAGTCAACTTCCGTAAGAACGTGAATGTGGGCTCAGTACCTTCAATTTTCACCTGAAGAAAGTAACGACTTAATGCAACACTTGGAACCTCATCCAGTTGTCTTCAGGAAGCCAAGAGTTTTTAGTGCAGGAATAATCTGCACATCAGGCAGGTAATACGACACTGGTTCGCAAGACCTAGGAAAGATTAAATATAGGATATCCAGTGTAGCCAATTGAGAGCACTCTGTATATGCACTGTTTACTTGGTTGGGGGAATAGCAGCCTTTGATAACACACTAATGACTTTTTTTGCAGTGTTAGAAAACCACGAAGAAAGAAGTCTATTTAGTAGAAAAATCAATGGATGCCTGATATCAGCGCATGCAGACGGAGACTAATCCGAGAACACGCTTCAATAGGTGCATGGAGGTAGGCCGCAGCACTCAGTGCAATTCCTTCGGCGCCCAGCTAATAACGTTATTTATAAGCTGCAGAAATATTTGCGGTGACTCAAGTTGGAGGTTCCTTGGAAGGTCCAGCGAGATGACAGGTAATCATCAACACACATGCTCGGGGGAGCCTCACACGCCATGACCCCTAATGTGTTAGAAGGTGTGGAGCCACTGCATCAGCGTCTCCTACCGTACGAGGCGGGGCTCTAACATTCTGGTTATCGGGCTGACGGAAGATATTTAGGCTGCTGTGAGCCTGTGATCCTTTTCCCTAGAGTTGAAGTCTGCATTTTGGAACAGATCAGACGTCCTACCAATGCGAATTTTCTGCTAGAACCTCTTCCAACATCCCCAAACTCCAGAATGTACTTTCCTGTCCCAGATACACAGAAATATCTGTGATTTTTTTTTATGAAAAACTAAGGTTTCATGGTGTTTAGGCTCAATCCCCTCATTCTGAAAATGGCTGATTATACTGTTTTATGCAAGGACAAGATGAAAGTTGAACCTGTGGCTCAGATACTGATTCTTGAACCCCTTGAACACAAGGTAGAGGATGTGCCACAGTCACCTGGATGTTGCTTGGATGCGTATCAATGCTCAAATCCATCACGTTGGCGACCTTTGCCAAGAAGAATCTCAATATTAATGTATTTCCATAAGCTCCTTCTTCAGACCAGAAAACCCATTACCCTCCCATGATAAGCAGAGCATGTACTGTGACATTGCCTCGTGGTTTCATAAACAGGCATTCATTGTGTCTGCAAATAAAAAGGGTCTCTCTCATTTTGAATGTCTAAGGTACTGTTATGATAATAATAATAATTATTATTACCAGTTGCTTTTTTCTGGAGCCTTACAATCAGGATGTCTGGCATACACAAGCAGCACAGAGCAATGAGGTTTCCCCTTTCTATGTGTCATAATTATTGTTATTATGCATTATTTCATTGGTTATCTGATGTATTTTTCCAAAGCAACTGCTGGGTAATTCAGTAGCACAATATAATCTCCCGGGAACTGAACCGGCAAAAGCCCAGTTATGCATCCTTAACCATGACGCCCCCTACTGGCAGAGAAGCTGAGAAGCACAAGCACATGCAAACATCCATCCATCCATCCATCCATTTTCCAAACCGCTTATCCTAATGGGTCGCGGGGGGTCCGGAGCCTATCCCGGAAGCAATGGGCACGAGGCAGGGAACAACCCTGGATGGGGGGCCAGCCCATCGCAGGGCACACTCACACACCATTCACTCATGCATGCACACCTATGGGCAATTTAGCAACTCCAATTAGCCTCAGCATGTTTTTGGACTGTGGGGGGAAACCGGAGTACCCGGAGGAAACCCCATGACGACATGGGGAGAACATGCAAACTCCACACACATGTAACCCAGGCGGAGACTCGAACCTGGGTCCCAGAGGTGTGAGGCGACAGTGCTAACCACTGCACCACCATGCTGCCCCCACATGCAAACATATTCCTGGTTATCAGCTGGGCACCAGCTGGATACATCGGAGCAGCAGCTGGTGGAGTCATGTTCAGAGGTACCCTCTGACTCTGGGGAGTCCGATTTACAGGCTAACTCCAACGGCGCAGTAACCCTTCCCATCCCTTGGGGGAGCACCACTCTACATTCGACTGAAGTGTGCATGCGATGGTCAGTCAGAGTTAAAACACTCCGGGAGTCTCACACTGTCTGAATATACACCTTTCTCTTGGACAATAAATAGTTGTCCATGTAGTTAAAAAAATGTATAGTTTGTAAATAAAAACTGCTCATGTGGACTTTGTCCTGCAATCAAATATGCATGATCTGCTCAGAACTTTGAGAACGTATGACAGCAAATGAAGCGCTTTCATGACACAACAATGACCATACATTATTCAATCCGATGTCTCTTTATATGGTGCTGGTGCCCTAAAGCGCTTGACAGAGATAAGAAAGATACGCACTGTTAGCATCTATCGGAAATTTGCCACTGCACGGCATAGTAATATTCACTCGGCTTTGCCACGGATTCTGTACGTGTTACGGGATAATCAATAGAGTGTGTCAAATGAAAAAGATCATGCTCATTTCTCCAGCGCATTTAAATTGTCATCAGGCTTTAAAAACAATGCACTGTGTAGTTAAGTAACTGGCCAAGAGCCTGTGCATGTGCTTTGTAGGTAACAGACGATAACCAGAGCCGGCTTGAGGCTTGTGCTCTTGAATTTTTGCATGCTGGGACATTTCCATTCTGTGAAGTTGTGCCCATTTCTGCCATTGACAGAGCTGGAGCCGGTGGGCAGATGCCACTCCCGATGCTTTTCGCATCTCCTGAAGGGAGGCGGGTTTCAAATCCACCTCGCTGAATGCCAGCCTTTTAAAATGGCCCACATTTAGCTGTCAGACAAGTCTGTAATAATGGCATGCCAGGGGACGGTAGGGATGCTAGTTCCGGTGCCAGCGAGTGGAAAAAAGAAGACTGGCACTCTGCCCACGCCCACCTCCAACACACAGAAGGTACCACCTCAATATGTGCAACAACAGCTGAGTCAAGGACTTAAATGAAATCAAGAGTGTCCACAAACATGTCACCCCAAAGTAAAAACCTCAAAAGTCGTTTTTAATAATAGGCATTCTGTAGATACAGCTGTAAAACATCTACGTTATATAACTGAAATATACTACCTGAACACAAAAAAAGTAGTGGTCATGCATATGTATACAATAAATCTATTTTACACAGGTGAGGCAGGGACGGTATAGCGCTCGTATAAATTAGCTGGCATCAGAATATCATGAGAAATAAAAACATTGCCGTGGTGTTTCATCTCTCTAGAGATACATTCTGTAAATAAAAGACATTTGCAGAGAGGCACATCATCTGATACGTCAGGAACAGAGGGAGCATTTGCCTACCCATAACCTCAGGCCTTACTGTGTACAGAGTTCCACCAAGCACATAAATGTGACAGTGGAGGTAATAGTTTTAAGAGAAAGGTCAGCGGACGGTTGTAAAAGCCTGACCTCAATGCTCCTTCTGAGGGCAACTTCCGAAGAGTGACAGGGAAGCATGTCAGTAAGCTCTCCACTGGCACAATCCTCACTGAACAGCCTCACACAACAAAGCTCAGTTGTAAACGAGCAAAGGTACAGGTTCACGCTTTAGCTGTGATACATTCACCCACCCAGTCTGCTTTTTGTGGACAGAATTTTATTAACATGATGCGGACAACTGGCTGTTTTCCTCTCCGGCGCATCCCCACTGACACACAGGTCTCCTTGGAGCACACACGCCTGTAATCACAGCCGAATCGGAGGTGAGAGTCACCAGCTGATGATTCTGTTGCTTCTGGGTGCTGGAAGTGGAGGGGACATGCTGGTCTCCTGCCAAGCATAAAGATAAAAGTCGGACAGCCTTCAGATGGACCCCCGCATACGACCAGGCCACGTCAGATCGCATCCATCACTACTATGCACAAAAACTATGCTACAAAAAGACTATCTATAAGAAGAATATCTGAAGAGACAGACTGACACTCTGGTACTGTTTAATGTTCATCTGCAGTAACAACTCCATTCCTTTTTAAAAGAAAAGCTTCCCTTTAAAAACAAAGATCTCACCGTTGAGGTGATCTGTCCACACGGCAACCTCCCCACCACATTCTGTTTTTAATCGGGTTTTAAATTCAAGTACAACTGCTGTTCTTTAAGGTGACTATCAAAGCCAGCCTCGGGCTGTAATCCACATTCAAAGATGGTCACTCTAACTGGTAAAGAAGCCAGTTCCCCTTTTAAAAATAAAAAGAAAACCTTTGTGGCTTTTGGAGGCTTTCCAATACCATCTCGAGGGGACGAGTGGGGCCTTATCTTCCCTGGAGCAAGCATGACTGTAATACAGGGCAATAATCTTAACCTTAAGAAATATATTCTTGTGTGCTAGTCTATTAGCACGCCAGGAGCGCTGTAGGATAAATGGGTGGTGAGTCAAAGAGCAAGGGTAGACAGTACATTAAAAACATTTTGTTTTACTATTTTAAAGCAGATTTTCTCAAGCATAAATCAGAGGATGGAGAGATATAAACTGACTACAATGGCAGAAGTAGCAGGACGCGATGGCCTACAGCCCACAGTGTCCTTGATGTTACGAAGAAGCTCCGTACCGAGGAAAGATCGGCTTCAGACACGGTAATGAGGTTCCTGCTTCATCCCTCTCTCCTGCCCATACAACCAACAACGGAATGAAAGTATAAGGAGAGCTTCAGAAGGAAGAGAGCTGACTGATGGGGGCGCCATCTTTCCCAAGCTGCTCCGTCCGTCAACTTGGCTCATTAAAACCGTTGTTCGTTGAAAAGTCGACACCTGAGCTGAGAGCAGCGACTGTCAGCATATACAGTGAGCGCGCACCCCTCACAGGTTTCACAGTTCATAAATCGTACCTCCGGCAGGTAGAACCTCATTGGAAACTCTCTAGCTTCCCCGGGGTTACAGCCTCCACGATGAGAATTGAAATGAGTCAGGGCCCGAGACCGGGACATTACCATTATTTATAAACTCACATAAAAGTTTACGTGCCACATAGACTAAATTTGTCCTCCGACGGGAATTTACATGTCAGTTTATGAGCAACAACGCAATAAAATTCCAGCTGTATCTAAATGGAATAACGCAAATAAACGTCTCGGTACTAGGAGCGTATTAGTGTCAGAGTAGTGACTGTTGACAGACATCATATACCAAAGCCTTTGCGGTTTCGCCTCTCATCTCAGCAGGGTGGCATGAACACACACGCCGATGTTTGGGTTCCCATTTCAGGAATATTACTCCGCACACCTCTACTGCCCAGAAGGACTGAGTCAGAAAAAAGATCTAAACAAGCAGGAAAACACAAGATATATTTATTTAGTAATACCAGTTAGAACATTAGATGCTATTTCAAAATTACTTTTTTATAAGTAGTCAGGTTTTAAGATGTATCTTTGTATGTTTTTTTTATACCCTAATTATAGCTTGAGGGTCTTGCAAAAATGCAATTTAACCTGAACCACCAACAGGAGAGAAGCTGGAGCATGTCTCTGCATATGGTCAAATCCAACAGGACTCTGGTGTTAATTGCAGTAGGTCTGTCAGGTCATCCGGAGAACGGGGAGGCTGCTTAGGGACAAATGCAGAACTCCAGAGCCGAAAGAACCCGCTTTTGGTCTGGACCCTCCTGGGCCACACATTCTTGCTGGCCATCTCGCTATTAGACCGTGTCCATGCCCGATGAGGCTCTAAGCCGAAGTGTAGACCTACAATCAACACCTAAACACAAACATGGAGTGACTGATAGAGCTAATTGAGCTGTAATTGTGCTTGCAACAAATCTCACCATTCAAAACTATTAGCCTAATTATGGCACCAGTGAAGTGAATCGGACGTTTTCCTCTCAATTATTTCCAAAGTGCTCCATGGCATTTAGTTAAAGGTAGCAGTATATCAAATACATTTCACTCCCAATTGGCTACGAAATAACACAGTGAAAGGTCTCCCACCAGTCCAATTTACAGCCACTATTTATTGTCTGTAGGCGAACAAACTGCTCACACAAATTAGCTCTGAATTTACTTCACGTAACTGAGCTTAGTCAATGGCTCAGTGTCATGGTATAAAATAAATAAATCTTCCTATGGACCCCAAGAACCACTCAAAGAGGAGATCCTTTCATAGTCATTGACATTTCCAGAATTAGAACTCCATAAATATCGTCGCAGCAAGCGGCAATTAGCACAGGCATAAACAACTATCAATCTACGGGACCGATATTACAAAAGGACGGTGCTGGCTGTCTTTGACGGAAAGATCCAGAATGAACCAGAACGTTCTGCTCGTTGGGCGCTGTTCGTACAGCTTGTTAGAAAACTGTATCCTCTCCATGCCTGCGACATGCACTCTAGGTTTTGAACAATTACTTTATTTGACACATAACATGTGCATGGTTTTGCTTGTGTGTTAGAACTGTAATAATAAACTGCAGTGTTACTTCGTACAGGAGAGTGTTTCATGTAAGCTAGTCATTACGCTAATATCTGGTTAGATGGTTGCAAAATGATGAGCAAAAGGTATTTTTTGATGAAAGTTTTGGATTCCCCGTCTACAGACAACGCATAAATCACAGCTAATCAATTGCCAGCAACATGATGAGCTATGACGTTTTGTAACAGAGCAAGTTTCTCGCGTTAAATATTTATAACTGTATTACAATTCAAATTCAACGCCAAGAGCTATATTGAAGTAGTAGCTGAGAATACATTTGTGTCAGATTTTTGGGGGCGAAAATACATAATGTATTACATTCCTGGTGAAAATACCAGCTCATCACAATCTCAGAGCCAACACCACGGTTCAATTGCTCATAATTACACTTAAAATAGACATATGGCAACAGCTCTCAGAACTCCAGTGAGGCTCTCTGTGAAATTCATCTCCCGTGTTTGTTTTATTGGTGGTAGCGCCCAGAAAATATTCATTCTCGTTCCAAGGCAGAACTTTTGGGAATCATCAAAAATTTAGTTTTTTTAAGTAGAGGGTCCTTATCGACAGCACCACAGAAATGCAGCGCTTAACTGGTAGAAGGTGAACAAAGTAATAAATGAAACAGGCAACTGAGAAAGTCCTGGAACGATTGAGCATCCTAGATATGAAGGTAACCCTAGTGCAGAGCAGTGAGCTGAGGTCAGCAGGGGGAATTCCGACAGGACCCGCTAACTGACAGCCACAGAGTGTCAGGAAGGCCACTCTCAGGCATTGGGTCTCAGGGTGCCCATTTTACAAATGACTTGTGGGGACATGAAGTTAACAGCCCATTGTAAAATTGTGGCTGTGGAACGTGGAGGCTCAGTAGTTTAATCCCTTTTATATTACAAGAAGCACAAATCTGAAAGTTTAATTCTTGGGCCGGATTAAGTGCCTTAGTATTGGCACTGGCTTGTCCCATCTGTTCGGCATGGATTTACGCAAAACTGTTTTGTCCACCAGCAGAGGACCAGTCGCACAAAGTCGGCCCTCATGCCAGACCCAGTGGGCAGAGGTGTCCCGGGACTGGACCACACTCCATATGAGAATCAGGAACAGGGGTCACGTCCTCCAACATGCTCGCATGACCTCATGCACCGAACACGTCTACCAGAGACACTCGTCAGAGTTCTCAGATAGCTAATTCAATTAGCCTCGATTCCGGCCGCACTCGAGGCGTCCTCCTGGCAGTAAGGAGGCGCCGTGATGTGAGGGTGGGAATTCTCAGCGAGGCTATTACAACTCCACCATGCACTGCAACTGGTGTTTCTAAAATTAGCATATGACAAGGCTGACATTTCGAATTTTCCTCTGTGAGTGTGGCTGGGACTTTTAAAATTTCATAGTGGTGTAAAGGACACACACGTTATGGGAGACTCCTAACGAGCTACGTCTCTCAGAAGCGGCCAATGCGTCTGAAAATAGACAGTATGTTTTTCTGAAGTCCTCCCACACTCAGCAATATGGAGCAGTGTGTGGCTTACTGGACTAGGCCTTTATGGCTGTGATCAGAAGGTTGGTGGTTCTAATCCCATGCTCCCATTACAGAATAGCTGGATCACTGTTGAGCAAGGCCTTTAACCATAAAAAAAATGCTTTGGGGTGCTGGTTAAATGGCTGAACCTGTACTCTGACCCCAAGCTATGCTCTTGTCTGTCTGGGTGTCTCCTAAGTAAGCAAGATGGCATGTGGAAACTAATGTGTTCGCCAAACCATCAATGGTCAACAGAGGATTCGAGCCTGTGAAAGACATCCTTCATGAACAGGCCCAGATCTACCTTTACAGAGGCCCTGGGCAAACCTTTATTTCGGAGGCCCCTGTACCAAAAAAAAAAAGAATAATCATTTCACTTCCTCCACAGTGCAGGTAGTTTGGGGGCCCTAGGCAACTGCCTATCCTACTTATAGCTAGAGCTGGCCATGTGTGTAGCTTATTTTTTTTTATTACGTTGTCTGGGGCCCCTTGTACAACAAAACTGCTGGTGTCCAGTACAACAAAACTGTTCTTAGGGTCTTTAGTTCATTAAATGTACCTACTCAATTAACTACTGAGTTTAACTCACTCTAAAAGCATTTTACAGTAGAATTAAAAGCTACAAACTCATTTTCTGTTACTTTTACAGGTGTTTAATTTTATAGCCATTTAATCTCACCTCTTGGTTAAAATGCAGGTCAAATGGCCTTGTTAAAAACAGAAACAAATTTCGAGCCTGAATTTCGAGCTGATTTCACATGAGTGAAGCATTTTCATGGATGGCATGGTGGCACAGTGGTTAGCACTGGTGCCTCACGCTTCTGGGAGCGGAGTTTGAATATCTGCGATGGCTCCATGTGTGCGGAGTTTGCATGTTCTCCCCGTGTCATCGTGGGGTTTCCTCCAGCTACTCCAGTTTCCCCTCACAGTCCGAAAACATACTGAGGTTAATTGGAGTTACCAAATTGTCCGTGCTGTGCACGCGTGAGTGGATGGCGTGTGAGTGGATGGCGTGTGAGTGCGCCCTGAGACGGGTTAGCGCCCTGTCCCAAGTTGTTCCCCGCCTTGCACCCGTAGTCTCCAGGATAGGTTCTGGACCCTCCACAAGCCTGAATAGGACAAGCTGTTACAGAAAATGGATGGATGGATAATGCATTTTCTCCTGTATTGTAACAGATCGTTAACGGCAGTTAAAAATAAACAAAAAGGCTGAAATTACGAGAAAAAAAATACGTCCAAAACTGGAGGAAATTCTTCACGCATCATATATGGTAATTGCTTTAAATAGGATATCACACGTTTCTGTCAGTAATTAGTGAAGTAATCTGTGTATCACACATCTCGGTATGTCTGATCAAAACACTTCCCTCACAGACAGGCTTCAATATTTCATATTCACACAAAGACCATAAAGAAAACACTCTGAAATTTATAATACATTCAGAAGTTGGAATACGCAGGCGAAAGGCAGAAAATACCCAATTTTTGAAATATTGCTTTGCTGCTGGGCACAACCAAAATGAATCAACGGTACAATGTAAGTGTACGTCTCATTAACTTTACATCCCCCCTTTTCTATAACATGATTTAAGCATTGGGCCTATATATTCCGTTTTTATGTCTTAAGACTAAGGACTTTATCTGAGATGAATTATATATCACGTCCTGTAGTAAGAGGTAAGCCTTAGGCACAGTATCCCACTAAAAGCAACTCAATTAATAGTCCAAATCATCTGAAACATGTTTTTATAAAGTTATCAGACTGAATCCTAACATTTATTTCGTATTAAGGAGTGATCATCTATTGTGGGGAATGAGGGGACCGCATGTGCTCTAAGCTACGCGGCGCAGCGTAGTTACCTTGAAATCAGTGACCGGAGAAGGTCTCTGATTTCAAGGTCTCTAATCGCCACAAAAAATACAAAATTACTATCCACCTATCCTAATTCAATTCTTTTTTAAAAAGATTTTTTTTTTATAAAATACTTGGCAAAATAACATGAGTTAACTGGAAGCAAATATTACCAACACAGCAATAGGAATAATACATAACATACGGATTTTTAAAAAGCCTGGAAGTACCTGATCCTGCTGTTGAGCTGCTTTCGCCGGCGCGTTTTGCTGTTTTGCCGTGGTCATGATCACCAGGGGCTCAGCTTTTAACCACGGAGGAAAAAACCCGGTTGTCTCGCTGGGATGATCGAGGAAAAACCACGGGCATCGACCCGAAAAAAACGAGCAAAAAGAAAAAAAAAACGAAAAAATTGATATGATAATAAATACAGATGGGGAGGCAGACGGCTGTTAACGCGTTTCGCTTCAAAAGCGAGGAGAGATGCTGTTCGCCGCCGCTGAAATTAGAGAGGATGGGAGAGTCATTGCGATCGTCACCGACACCGGATCAGTACCGGGGATGCGCGGTAAGAGACGGTCGCTGCCTGTCCCCCTCCGGACCGGCTGCCCTCTCAGTGGCCGGACTCCCTCTCACACACGTTTGGCACAGCAGCGCGTATTTCCTCAATCTGCCCTTTCCTCCGAATCACAATTTTCCCTCATGCGGGGAGGGTGGGGTGATAGAGGTGGTATTGGCATGGAAATCAGACTTCACTTAAATCTCTCATTTACTTTTAAGGAGCGTTTTGCATTCGATTGCGAACTGCGGGACGTCTGTACAATCTGGGGCTGATATCTGCCATTTTTAACTTTAAAACATTGGAAGTCTGCATTGACATTTCCGCGCACTGTAGAAATTTGGTAATTCACTTCATGCAAATCAATACCTCACAGTACTGATTAATGTTGCCTTCATTATTTTGACTACAGGCGCAACGTCTTGGCTTCCCGCAAAGCGGCAAAGCACTGCCTGATGTGCCGTTTTCATGTTAAGCATGTTGCGAGACTGACGTGAAAACCCGGTGACAAATATAAGGCTGCACACGAATGATGCCTGATCGCTAAAAACGCAGCGGAGCTTGGAATCATGCGAATAAAAAAGCGCCGGGAAGCCGCCGCGAGCTTTTCGTGAGCCAGAAACCTCCGGCTATTGCTGAATAACTAATAATGCTCACCTGTCAGTTCATTTGAGTTTTAAAAATTATAGTGGATCCGGTTTCATAAACATGTGCTCATATTTGACTTGAAGGGACCACACCGACTGATTTCACTGGACCCAAATCCTTTAGTTTACGTTCCATTACGACCCATTATCACTTACGCCAACGATATCTTTATATTACTGTATATAGGCCTACCACATCCTGCATGCAAAAAATTATTAAAAGTGCCGAAAAGTCTAAGACATAATTAATTAAGTGCTCCGCGTGACAGCATTTACTGCCACTCATTTTAGCTACTTAAAAATATCCACTTAATCAACCACTTACTAACTCGCAAGTGTTTTTGCCTGATTTACTTCTTTAACGTGTTCAGATAAAACTCTTAAACACATACTTTCTTTTGCTCTTGAGTAGTCTTTATGAATTAGTTACTTTTAAAACTGAGTGTTCCAAATGTTAATTAATACGAATCTATTATTCTGCCTTCCTCCAGGTCTCTGTTATTTTAATAAGCACAACGTCCTCCAGTAATTAAGGTCAGACCGTAATTCTATAGTATATTATCCCAGCATGCTTTGCGTGTCTGCTATCGTGGCTTTTGAGCAAAGCACAGGGGATGCAGCCGATGTCCTTTAGCTGCCAAGATCATTTTTGAGCCCTTTCCATTTTATTAGGCGTGCTCAAGAATGTAATGTTTTTTAAAGACCTGTCACTCTGAATTCTCATTGGGTCGGGTCTGTCGGGTTTCTTCAAGACAAATTCACATGGAGGCTTTTTGACGCCTAAGATGTGCAGGCTGTTGACAGGCAAAGGCATATTGTCTGCCCCAAAGGAAACTTACCAACGAATGCTAAAACATATACCCAGGGTCCTCTCTAAGAACTCAAAGAGCAGGAAAATCAGAGTCCCTGGAGGTCACATGTCATGCAGAGTGCCACCCACTTTAGGGAAACTAATGACAAAAACAAATGATAGCATAAACTGTTCACAGTGCAGGGCTCTCCCAGCATATTGCAATAGGAAAGCTTTAAATTTAACACAAATGCATGCTACACACTGTATCTATATTGATTCTTCCTCCATTAGCAGGACAGGCACGTGCTTCTAACAGAAGCTGAAGAAATGCTCACAAGTAAGGGAATAGCAAGCAATGGCAGTGTTTATGGGCACTCAGACCAGGCATTTGCATAGGGCCTCTGAGGTTTGGGGGTCACAAGCAGTCACTACACTAGGGGGACAAAGGGCCCCAGCAGCAGTAAACCTGCCCCTGGAGAACAGGTCAGCTTCCTGCACCCTATTGTCTTCATGATTTCACGGAATGCAATGAGCATTGAGCAAAACAATGAACATCATCCACCAAGCAGAGAAATTAGGGCTGCAGGAAGCAGAGCTCCAAAGGACTTGACCTGAAGATGCTCGTTCAATTCCCAGCAGGGCACCTGCTGTTGTACTGTACCCTTGAGAATTAATTAACCCAAGCTGCTCCAGTAACAGAGCAGTGAACAAGTGTTTTATTGGAAGGAGTGACAATCAAACACAGAGGTTTAAATATAAACTTAAACCCACACAATAATCTCCCTCCCTGCTCTGGTGTACTGCTCTACCACCGGCACCCATTGCTGACAGGCAAACAGAAGGGTGACAGATGTCCTTTGTAACAAATTCATTTAAGCGCACGGGCCGCCAGTGGCCCCACATTACCTGACTGACTGCAGGTAAGACTAACAGAGCGAGGCTTTCCGGAACCATCCATTCTGGGCTGCTAATTGTTTCACCCTGCTGCCAAGACTGAGACCCAAAGAGGACGGGATTAATTTAAACATTCACAGATGACCACAATATGTGGGTGCATTTGTGGCTCAAGGCACATTCAGGATGATTGCCGGAGTGTCCTGTTTCCTCTAGGACCACAGCCTTTCTTTCAAGTTCTAAAGTAAAAACACATAACACGTCTACAGTGGGAGAGCAGGAGATGAACATGATCAGTCAGACCATAGCAGGTAGTCTTGAAGAGGGTATATTTTATCACTGAGAGAGACTAGGACAGGTAGTGGAGGCAGTAGGTAATAGCCAAACCCAACAGCAATTTCCACTTTACTCCTGGCCCTTCCAAACAGCGGGGTCCACATTAATCCCTGGCTTTGTGCGAGCCATCCTCTGCCCAAGAGTATACCGGCTTTCCAGTGAGCTTCTCTAAATGAGATTTCAAAGATCCAGAATTTCAAAATCCCTGCCCAAGACTCCTGACAGCAACAAGAAAGCGGATCCTTTCCCTTTTGTTGCTTTATGCCATTCTGCATGGAGCCCAATGTCTTGAGGATCTGTCTTCTCGAGGGTCTCCGTTCCCTCCCTCAGAAAGATGCCACCGCTGCAAATCGTGACTTAAAACAATAGCGGGCATTGAGGGACTGTTCTTCTGCGTTTGACAGAGATTCAAAGAGGGGATAATGGTGTGCTTTCTGAGAGGTGTATGCAATATCTCTGTGCCATCCGATGGGAGGGGGGTTCTCCTACAGATGCGTTACAGAGACAGAGAGGCAATTGGGAGGCTCACAGGCATGGAGAAGAGAAAATGGAGTTCAAATTGGCCTTCCAAAAACATCTTCTACCCGGTGGCCCATGAATCTGTTCCCCATCTCCGGGGCTGTGCTACCAATGGACCTGCTCCCAGGGGAACACAAGACCATACAGATTATTTCCCAAGATTCCTGGGTACCTGGGAATACAACCCAGACAGCCTCTCCTTGCCAAGATGAAAGTCAGCACGCGCAGTGGCTGAGGGATCCCATCAGAGCCCTGTGGTACTTGGTTCAATACAGGAGTCCCAGTTGGTCCATCAAACCCCCCTCCCCAGTTCCAAGTTGGCTCAGGTGAAAATAAATCACTCTAGCATGGATAAAACAGATTTTGCCATTGGTCTATATTCAGAAACCGATTAAATGTCTGTCATATTTTCGGGATAAAAACCTCAGTCTGTTTAGGGAGCATTGGGTCAGGCAGTGAACCTGAAGGAATGGTAAGAAGGACAGATAAAGAGCTTTCCTGGGGAAGTTAGAGACAGTGATAAAATACATAGGGTGGGGGGAAAAGGGAAAAATAAAATTCAAACATATTCATATATCCCAAGGTGCACTGTTGCCACAGTAATCAACATGCGAGCTACCCTGAGAAGACCATCCCTCAAAAACCCCCCAAAGTACTCCAACAAGGAGGATGCTGCTCGGAAAAGCCCCTAAGAGGCCACCAGCCACTTTCAACAGCCTCAGGTCAGCAGATGTAAAAAAGTACACCAGTCAATAATGTCAAGGATTGTGTGTATCTTTATGAGGAAGGAGCTCTAAAGGAAGCGCTGTGTCCATTTGAACCTTCGCACACAGCAGAGGTCGATCTTGCTAAGTTGAGGAAAGCGCTTTTGTGGTCAAATGGCAGAAAATTCAGCAAAGTGATGATTCCCAGCAAAGGTCTGAAGCCGCATTGAGAATCTGGAGAACATCAAGGTGAACAGGCCCGTAACAACCACCCAAAGCAACCTTACCAGGCTAAGCCCCAAAAGCCGTTTAAACCAAATACAATACTATACAAATCCTGACTGGAATGAAGCATGCACCATTGATCTGAAAACTTACACAAAGTACCTTATAATCAAGCCAAGCCTTATTGTTGCAGGACTGAACTGACTGAATTCCTCTTATTGCAACTAAGGGTCTAACAATAGGCTGACTTACTCAAGGAAATAGTTCTTATGTGCTCTCTTAATGAAATCAGTCATTTCCTGTCAAGTCTGATAAGCTACCAGTATATACGGAATAGAAGAATATTTGACTACCATAGCCTATGAAGCAGCTGTAGTCATGGCAACCAGGTGTAGGTACTTGTGTGCGTTTGGTGCATTATAACTAAAACGCGATGCTAGTCAGTGGACCGAAATCCCCTGAAGCTGATCAGAATCAGCCATTCTGTGTGTTCCCAGTTGAAGGCTTATTTCAGCACCATGGCCATGGAGATTTGGGTCTGTGGGAAACAGAGACAGCAAACTGTGGGTCTGCTGTCCTAAACCATTCAGAACCAGAAAATGGATCTTTCTCAGTCCTCTAAGTATTCCCAGCCAGAAACAGTAACATGAATTTCCCATGAGTTCAGCAGGTTGTCTAAGTGTCCTGTAAACTTTCTAACTTACCCTTATCAAACAATATGAAAAAAAAAATCCAAAAAAACACCTCTGCGACATTCAATTACAAGAAGTCTAATCCTATAATTGAAATTATTAACAAATTAACTTATTTTATGTATGGCAAAAATAAATAAATCTTTGCTGTGTACTAGAGAGTTTGGATTTAGTTTAGCGCATATTTATACTGATTACAGACTTTCACACCTTCCGTTTACCATTTTATGGTGCACCAGTGTCATCCCTAGTCCAATTCTCATCATAATTAAACCTTTTTCCACTACTAAAGTAATAAAATAAGGTTAACGACCCTGTGAGACACTTTGCCATTTCCATGAATTTTCAAGCAGAACTGTCACTGCAAGCAACAAGTAATTGGTTATTTTACTTTTACTTTTTGATGAATTACACAGGAAGCAGATGACACTGCAAATGGGAATATCAAACTCCAAAGAATGGACACATCAAACCTCGGCTGTATTACGCGAGCGCAGAGTGTCAGGTGGGCGGTTCTTTCTGGGAGTTTGGGACAAATCTGGGGGAATCAGTCACCATCCATCCTCAAGGAATTCCTTAAAAAGTCACACCTGCTTAATAAAGAAGGACCTCGCGTCTACGGAGCCACCAGATGCAGGTCCGGCGTAATGAGATTCTGGCATAGGTTTGACAGATAACTAGATCCTGAAGGTCCTTAGGGCGCCTGCTGACCGCCTGGCGTGGCATGCTGGGGAGACGGACAGGGACACTAAGCTTTCCTCACGATGGCATGCACAGAGCTGAAGCACGTCAGGGAAGGGAACCCAGCGCTTTGCAGCTCACAATTCCAAGCTGAAAGCATAGCGGGGGAGGCCAGCTTTAAAGGAACCTGTATATTTACATCCCTGTGCCCACATGCTCTGTTCGGTTTCTCAAACAAGCACCCTGTTACAGTCTCTCTCTCCTTCTGATTTTTGTTTAGTTGCTAGGCAGAACCTCTCACCCGGAACAAAGCACATGGCTCACCATTTCCCCACGTAATCCACCTACACGGCCGGACACGGCTGCAAACAGATTTACTCCACTGAAGAAGTGTACTTAGGGGAACCTCTCTCCACAGCATTTCCATATGTTTAGAAGCGAACTCCCACCCACACCCCACGCAAAATGCTAGTCTGATGATTCTCCCCCTGCATTGTTCATCTGGAGAGCATGCTGGGAAGGCAACAGAGAGGAAACAAACACAAATGATGGCAGATCTCCAGGCATGCTGATGGACATGGGGTTGGTTATCACTCTGGGTGCACCTGGCACCTATTTCAGTGCTGCAGTGGGCCTTGGACCACAATATTTAAATGTGATTGGAGCAGAAAAAGGGCAAGTAGGGCAACGCTGATGAGTCAGGTAAATGCTGAGTGATCCTTATGAATTCTTTAGCATGCCACTCGGATTTAAGAGCGCCCCTGTTACGGTTTAAATGCCAGCATTACTTAAGAGTACTGATGCATCAGCTGTTAGCTAAACACAACACGACACCCCTGTTGGTAAATTGCAGAACATGCTCACTGCAGACACTGCACCTTTGCTATAAAGCACGTGTAATTTTATTGTTACACAACAAAGTAATCGGGCTGTTCCTGCTAGAATCCATCTGCGTTAACGAAGGTAGAAACTAGAGGACCATTAAAATGACACATGAAAGCGGTGTTAACGTCACAGGTCGATGGCGGTGACTGACATCGCAAACAGACTAGAGAGTCCTGTTTTCACACAAACCGAGGACATGGTGACAGGATACCACCCCTGTGCCTGCCTCTAATTACTGCCTTGTTTGATGAGTGCATCTAAATTAAGCTCAGTTCTGAGCTGGAAAAGAATTTGTGTTTTGTACCTAATATCAATTTGTTTTCATATGCGTGTCTAGATGTCACCCTTAGGAGGTAATTCATGGTACATCTTTCACCACTTAACAACATATAAAGGATACAATTCTGCAGAAAATGCTACCCCTCTGTATGGTCTTTTCCTGAGTGAATGTGATTTATTTCCCTGTGCTGCGCCCTCTATTTGAGGCTACACACTGTGCCAAAGACAGAAGAAAGCCAGGATGCTGATAAAGATTTTTTAAATCACTCTCTTCAAAAGGGCAAAGAGCCTCTCCGTTTCATGTCCAAGAAGATGACTGTCCTCCAAATATGAAGTTTAATTAAAGGCAACTTTGATTAGATCAATGAATGAACACTAACAATAAAAATCCAACATTTTCAATGAGCAAAAGTTATACAAGACATAATTGGGCTACATGGAATTAATCATGGTCATGGAATTAGGAAAAACATCATCCTATACAATGAAACCAGTAAAATGGGGTTTCAGCTCGGTTTAGTGGTGGCACACTGTTCTGGCACTTCAAGTGGAAAAAATAAAAATTTATTTAATTTTAACAGGCATCTTTAAGCAGTGGGTGATTTGCAGTCAAAGAAGGGTTTACTGTTGTTCTCACCTCACAGGCAGTCGTAGCCATGCTCCAAGCTCGCTGAATGGGCTGAAAACACACTTACCGCTTTCCCCTGGATGACGGATCACTTTCACTGAGCCACACCTGGCCACCTCCCCATGCCGTACCTGCACATAATTTCTTAGAGTACTTCCCAGCTTCTCCGCAATCTGTCTTTCTCTGACATGTCATGAATTATCCTCAGATTGGTAACCTGCAGAATATTACCACCTCCCCCATCAGTGTCACTGTCACTACTCCCTGGCCTGGAGAGAGAATGGGGTGAAAAGCAGCCTGGCAGAGGGACAAGAACCCTATTCATACTGGAGAAAAATACAGGAGGTTATGGCAGCCATGCCGGCTCCAGATTACTGAAGCCCACTTGGATATCAAACTCAAATACTCCACTGACTAAACCTTGCTTTTTGTGACCTTTCTGCCAATCTAAGTGTGTCATTCAGCACTGCAGGGAGAGACTCACGGGCTCTTAACTACACTGACTTCTTTAGGATTATCAAAACTATATAAAGAATGCAACAGAATAAATGAATAAATAAATTAATCTTCCATGGATTAACAGACCACCCATCTCAGGGCTTAACGGGGCTGGGAACCCATTAAAAATTAAAATAAAAATCTAGAAGAAAAATATCACGCAAATTAAAACCTTCATCTATGAAGACGTATACACACGAGAAAGAGTCTCATATAAGACCAAAAATCAGACTTCAATACCCAAACAAAAATTCATCCCAAAGGCCCACGCAGGTTGATGGAGCTAGGAAAATCTTTTTCTGAGTGGTGTGGATTAAGGGCAGGTTTGGAGCCAGGATGCAAATCACTCTCCTCTTCCAACTACTCAACTGCCCAGCTAGGAGAATGGAATTGAATCTGATGGACTTATACCAAGCATGGCCACATTATGGAGGTTATGCAATGCTGAGTGATGAGCTTACAAAGCAGAAAGAAACTCTGAACATCGTTAAGCACATTTAGGGAGATGTTATTTGGGGTTAATCATTGCACCTAATCTAAACCCACAGAGAAGTGGCTGCATGGGTGGACAAGGGAGCAATCTGCAGTCAGGTAAATGCTGCACCAGCCGGTAATTGTTGTACAGCTGTCTGATTTGGCCATGAAATTGCCTGCCTTGTTCTCAGTGAGGGGGGGACTGATTGCCTTTTGAGATTCCCACACCGGGACAGCTCATCAAACGTGCTGTGAGGCGGCCTGACCTTCGCATGGGGCATTCAACGATGGCGCCCCCCCAGTGGACTCAAGCATTTTCCAAATCACACAAGCGAAACATAGCCCCTCCCTGCTAATTTTCTCTTTTAAATCCCAATGCCAGCCACCGGACAGAATGAAGATTTAATCTGTTAAAGGTGGGAAAACGTTTTCCTCCTCTCAACAAGATCTGTCCTTACAAAGTCTGTGCTAATGAATCAAGGGATAGACATTGTCCCCCATTATAATCTTAGATTCACAGGGTCATAGTCTGAATCCTACCCCTGGCTCTGTGTGTATGTGTGTGTGGGTTATGTATATATTACATTGTGGGGACATTTTTTGGTCCCAACAAGGGGAAACTCCATCCATCCATCCATTTTCCAAACCGCTTATCTTACTGGATCGCGGGGGGTCTGGAGCCTATTCCGGAAGCAAAGGGCACGAGGCAGGGAACAACCCAGGATGGGGGGCCAGCCCATCGCAGGGCACACTCACACACCATGCACTCTCCCATGCACACCTATGGGCAATTTAGTGACTCCAATTAGCCTCAGCATGTTTTTGTACTGTGGGAGTAAACCGGAGTACCCGGAGGAAACCCCACGACGACATGGGGAGAACATGCAAACTCCACACACATGTGACCCAGGCGGAGACTCGAACCAGGGTCCCAGAGGTGTGAGGCAACAGTGCTAACCACTGCACCACCATGCCGCTCCTCAAGGGGAAACTCAATTTTATAAAAAATTGTCACTGCAATAAAAAAAAATAAAATTCCAAAAGTCTTGTATTTAGTTTGGTTACTTATAGTTAAGGTTAGGGTTGGGTAGGGGTTAAGGTGGTCATGTTGGGATTGGGGTCATGCCCTCAGAAAACCATCGGTCCTTAATGTGTCATGGTGTGTGAATACATGTCTCCTGCCCTGTGCCCTGTTCACCAAATAAGCCTTAATCAGTGTCCACAACAGCTGGGATCATATCAATCAGTGTTTTATTAGCTAGCTCAAAATATCAAGCCCTCTGTAGGAAGTGTAACACAGCATGGCGGGGGGCTGTATATCTACATGAGGAATCAGCCTGCTGAGCAGTGTTAATTTTGGCAAGAATTTTTTTTGTCAATGAATGAATACAAACAATAAAAATCCTACGTTTTCAATGAGCAAAAGTTATACAAGACATTTGAAAACTGCACATGAGCTCTAGCACAAAACTCATGGTCATGGAATTAAGAAAAACGTCATCTTACTGAAAATCGTAGTTGGAATAAAGTCACATTTTTGTCTTTTAGTTAAAATATAGTCAGTGGAACTCAGGATTAATTTTAGTCTAATTTTAGGCAGTTGTTTTAGTCATAATTGTTTCAGACAGGTTCATGATAATGACAGGGTGCTGAAGAATATTTCTCCTGACTGTGAAAATTCCCTTGAGAAGTAAGCATACCTTATGCATAAGCATACCCTATGACGCTTAGTCATCTAGTCTGAGAATGTGTTACTGACTTACTGTACTACATTCATATATATAAATGCCTAAAGTTTGTCAGAAAAGTGCAATACAATCATATTTCCTTCACAGGTCGTATTTATTTTCCACATATGTGAACAACATATACTTTTCCCTGTTTAATTTTTGCTATTCAAGCATTAAAACACCCAACAAATTTAACTACACGGCCATTTTATCCTGTAATAATTTTTATTAGAGCATCAAAAGAACTATCAAACACGCATTTAATTGAGTGCAAAAACCTGTCTTCACAATTTACAATAACCCGTCGTCAAAAACAGGAAGTATATAATACAGTAAAATTGCTGAAACGACAAATAGAGTCATCAGTGTGGTATTTAGGACTAAGCAGGAAGCTTATGTGTCTTTCCTTTTATTAGATACAGTGGTGCAGAGGAAATCGCACTCTTTATTAACAGTCCTTAAAGCCCTCGTATTGTTGTTGTTGTTACGTAATGTTAATGGATACATTTCCCTATTGTCGCGCATGTGTCTTGTACCCGGTGCGATTTTCGTGTGTATTTAGCGTATGTAAATCTTCCACTGTGTGTGCGTCTTGCAGTTCGGCATCTGACAACCTTGTGTTTCCCATTTGTGTATTTGGGTTCGGTGCTCGTTTGGTGCCTGTTGTGGTCCTTCTACAGTATTTGCAATTGCATGCAGGGCATGCTGGGATATGTAGGGCATGCTGGGACATGCACTCCACCACTGCTACACTAGTATAAAAAAAAGGAATCTGGTCGAGGATTCTGTTCGTCAACCAAGTGTTGTACACGGACCAATGCATTTTTTATACAACATTTTTGGTTGCGAACCAAGTTGTTCATAGTTCACAGCGTTCGTAAACCACAGGCACCACTGTAGTTTACTTATATCTCGGTTTAGTTTCAGGAAGGCAATTCTCTCAAAGACGACCCTTGCACATGTCTGTGTGTGTATTACATTTAAATGACTTTGTCAAAGTTTCACGTCGCTACAATTTAGTCATGAAATAAAAGGTCGTCAACAAATACTTACCGTCAAAATTTTCACTTAGAAAATTAACACTGCTGCGGAGCAGACTGAACATGCAGCATCCACTGAAATGGCAGACAGCGTTTCTGGGGACTTCCGGGGCATTCAGGGGAAGCAAGAAAGATGGAAGATTGAAGCAGAGATCTGCCTAAAGCACACATCAGCAGTGCAGCTGCAGCGGGAGGGCACTTACAAGGCCCATGAGGTCAAAGGAAAATGGGGTGTTTAAACTGAGAATATTCGGCCCTCTAGGGCGTGACGTGTGGCATTAGCACATTAGCAAGCAGCCGGTAGCAAACCATCAACCCTCCCTGTCCTCAGGAGATTTGCTGGAAGGTTGCTGACTCAGTGAGAGATAACGCTCGAGCGCCCCGAAACCGGGAGACGTGTGTCCGGGAGGGGCGTATACGGCGATAAGGCCGTAATGGATGTATGCCCAAGGGACTGATAATGCGTAAAGACGCCGTGCCGACTGTTGACCTTGTTTTTTTTTATTTCCCTCCCCCATTACTGATGCTGCCGATAAATAACTTATGGGGTCCTTGATGTCTTTCCCAGGCATCTGCGATGGGCAGTCTCATCCGAGCGTCCCTGTGGGCTCAGCTCAAACATGCTCCATGTCGGCAGACGGATTTAGCCTTGTATCTCAGTGATGGAAACAGAATCTACAAAGCCGGCGTCTGACCATCCTGAACCCGGCCCGGGAGACACAGTAGCAGAGCAGGGGGCAGTTCAGATGCGTGACACACGCAATCACTTTTCAAGGACAATTTAGAGTGACTGACACATAATGTAGCATTTTTGCAATAGCACCCCCCCCACTGAGGGACTGCGCCAGTTCCACCCAGCCTCAAACACAGGCTGTTTACTCTGTGCCTCATGCTTAGTACAGCACTCAGATGAATCTGCCTCTTAGCTTAGAAGCAGCATGGTCCCTAAATCGATAATGTATCACGCCTGCCTCCGACCCTGTCTGTGTGACATTCCAGCCCTTAATCTATGTCCTGACTGTGACATAGAGAGGACCCAAGTAGCCACTGTGTTTATGGATGTTAGAAATGCTGTCCTTCACAGTTGAGACGCTGGGGCATGGCTAAAATACAAAGGGATTCGCGGGATAGCTGATGATCCGTGGCATCCACAAAAAGCAGGTTCTCTGTCTCTGATGGCATTTCAGCACAGGACGCTGCTACTGACAGATAAGATGCCTGCTGATGTCCCCTATACACTCCCTCCATGGACGCAAAGTTAGGTGGAAGTTGAAAACGAGGTGACCGTGGGGTCTATTTGAGTCCCTCCTCAAGACTGAACCTGATAGGATACTGCTGGAGCCTCTCAGGACTGAATACATCAACACAGCGTTCAATAGTAGTGCTGACAGAAAGTCATCATGGTGGGCAGGGGACCAAGGAGATGCAGTAAGAGAGAATGCTGAACCAAGGTCATTATCAACATTAAAAAAAAAGCAAACCCACTTGGTTTTGGTTTGACTAAAGTACACCCAGTAGAACTGAAGCTCTAATAATAAGACACAGATAAACAGAAGCTACAAGCAGATCAGAGCTGTGGACACAGCTGAGGGATCAGCAGTTGTTCCGTGTGTGTGTGCTGCACACCCACCAGGCTGCTCCTAATGGATAGGGGACCGATAAACAAAGCAGAGACCTGGCCCTCAGAGAGTCTTTTCCCCATCCCAATAAGATGGAGGTCCTACCTGTGCGAAGAATGCGCGAGGTATGATGATGGAGTCAGGGGTCCGCTCATCTCTAGGTTCATTCCCGTCTCAGCAGGACATTGGAACATGAACACCCAACTAATCCTACATCTAATCCCACATCTAACCCACAACTAATGCCACATCTAATCCCATGACTAATCACATGTTTAATCCCACAACTAATCTTTAGTCCAGGGGGTCTAATGCAAAGGAGTTTTAGGGAAGCCCCACAACTTCTTTAAGCAAGATAAATTCTCATGGGGGGGACAAAACAGATGCATGGTGGAGGGAGAAACAGGAATAACATGTAAAGTATCAGAGAGGTAATGAAGTATGAAACATATGCTTCATTAATTGCAGAGAGTACAACTGAAAAAAGACTAGTGGGTTCCTGGGAGAGGACATCCACTATTTCGGAGGACCAAATGTCTTCATCGTTTGACATTCTGATGCGCCTGACTGGGAATACCTTCATTTATGAGCTCCATCCCAACAGGTACAGGTGTGTGACTGTCTTGGTCTATATAGTCTATGTACCACCAGAGTACCATATTTAACCCTCTGGGGTCGAGTGCATCGTCTGTGATGTAGCATATTTTACACGTCTATTTCAGTTTATATCTCGCTGAAATCTTTATGTAGAATCATGGAAAAAAAAACGCTGACTAAATCCGTAATCTGTGTTCTTTTCAAAACGTCCATTGTTGGAAGTATTAAAGTTTTTAAAATTAGGCTAAATCGGCAAAAAAATAAACCATGTCACTTTTCTTTGTTTTACCTGCATCAGGGGAGTGTAGTACCGCCCCCATCTGAAGATCGCTATTTGCATTCTAAATAGTGGGATCACCGCGTATTCCAATCGCATTCGCATGGTAATTTGATGAACAACGCAACAGTGAAACGCGATCCAGATACATCCCCATTAGCGCCATAAAAGGGGGAGGATGTGACCAGGTGTGAATGGCTCATGCATACACATGAGAGCTCCTACATTTCAATGGAAGGAGGCCAGAAATAGTGACATGAGTTAGGTTTTTCTTATTTATTTATCCAACTGAATGTTGCAACTGCACCATTTAGTCATCTTCATGTACCCAAGACTTTGGTGATCAGATATCTGGGATCAAAACAAACTGCCACCATTGCTTACTATGTACTTTTATAATGTTTCTGCAAGTGTTCCAAACTGCATTTTGCAATGTCTATACTTTGATTTCAGATTACAAACTTAACATAAATCTGACATATTTACAATAAACATTAAAATTAAGATGAGTATAGTGCCAAAACAAACATATAAGAAATCGTTTATTGGCCATGAATTAAGTTTATGATGTTTAAAGAAACGTGTGATCATGCCCCAGTCAGTGACAGTGTGTTCCCTACCCCTAGACCTCAGAGGGTTAAAACACACAGGACCATTCAGGACCCCCGGTCCCATCCAGAACAACATGTCAGTCCATTCCAATGATGGGTCACCCCTCTTGAGAAGCAGAAAATTTCTGAACTTGCGTCACTTTTATCAGAAAGAGTAACTACAATCTGATTTCTACAGAGTGAGATTTATTGGATTATAGCATATATGTGCAAGGTAATTTGTAGGCAATTTAATGGATAAACGAAGTCTGCGTTGTCACCCAGGTGAGCGCATGTCACATGTCAGTTCCAAGTTAATTTTAAAGTAAAATTCCGAACTCATGCAAGCCAGGGAGCGATAAACTGTCCCCCTTGCTGCCATGTCATGATCAGTACCAGCTGCAGGCTTGACAAGGTGCATAAAGTTGCAAGGATACATGCACATTACAGTTCGCACCGTTGCATAACGTCACGGTAAAATCAGCACCACCGCATGCCTCCGGGCATAGAAATGTGGTCCAAATCCTACCAAGAGCCCAAGGTCAGGGTAAACACGGCAAGAGCGAGACATGCCAGACTCACCCTCCATATCCTTCGAGCTGACTTACGGACGGTCATCCTCTGCTTCGACTGGTCGTAGTGCATCGGAGAGCGCTGGGGCAGAGGAGAGCCGCGGATGGGGTGCACCCCGGCTATTTAACCGCTGCAGCTAATGACTACTCAGCATCTCACAGCTCAGCACAACAGCACTCCAGGAGAAGGGAAGATGTAATCCTCACAGGGGCACAGTAATGGAAGGCTTGTTCTGGTTTATGTGGAGGGGGTTGAGGGATGTCTTCTAGGGAGGAGATGGAGTCCCCACCCTGGCAGAAGCCTCTGAGGACCAGTGAAAGCCCTGGAATCGCGGCAGAATTTATTATTGGGGAAAGGCTTCAGACAGCCTAGACATGACATGGAGACGCTGCGCTTAAAGCTAATCTGATACGCACCAGTATACCTGATCTGCAGTTCTATATTAGCCTTAAACAGAAAGCTGTACCTATCAGGTGAGTAATGTAATTCTTGTACCTACCCTGAATGTCATGCCAGACTGATCTGGGTGGGGGCAGTGCTGCCTTGTTTATCAACCCATTAGCCCCTCCATCTGGATTTAATGACCCCCTCCCCCCCAAACAAAATCACACACCCAGACACAAGGCCGCATGCTCTGCAATAAATCCAGTGATAATGACTTCTACCCCATGTCAGATCATTAGGGCAGAGAGGATATTTGTGCTGAGCACTTTTCTGGGAAGGTGTGCATGTTGGATAATGACCCCAGCCGCTCCAAAATTTATTTTACTGATAAATATTTCACTGTCCTACAGCCGAGGAGCTGACGCAGTTCTTTGTAACTCAAACACAGAGATGAGCAGCTGGCCTCCCACGACTTAAATCTGTAACTATTCCATTCCATTCTTCACTCTTTGACCTGATGAAACTGACTTCCCACTGACTTCCCCGTCAGACCTTGGGACGTGCTGGTAAAGACCGTCCTCACATGAGTCCGACAGAAAACCACTTCTCACTCGCTCCTCTCGTCAGCACCAGTCCCTGAGACGACAAGCACAGTCCCAGACAGCCATAACATCAAATAAATAAAGTCTCAGACTCCGCCAAACAGAGAGAGGTTTGTGGTCCCCCCGTCAACCATTTCCCACAGGTAAAAAATAAGCTCTGTTGTGACACATGCCTTTACAGTCCCTGAGTGTGAGTGTGATTCTGGGAGCGGCGGTTTATGACCCCTCCAATGTTAATGTTGCTGCAATACTTCAGTTAATAGCACTATAATACTTAATAAAGCGATGAGGACCCCACCATACGGTTATGAGGCTGCTGCCCTGTGAGAAGGATCCATAGTGAATTATTTTAGCCAAGCTGATTTGTGTTTAGTTACACATTCAGAAGGCAGCATGTCAGTGGATGGCACACGGTGAAAGAAGGTTATCGGGTTAAGTCCCAGGAGAAGTTCTACTGCTCTCTTCTAAACATTTTAATCGGCTCTGGGTGAAAGTGCTTGCTAATCAGTGCAGCTATCCCTTAATATTTTTACGTGGGAAAGCCACCCGTTAGTACATTCGCACTGTCACCCAGCCACCGCCCCATGTTCCCCTTGTCTCAGAGTTTGTTATTTCTTTTGAAAAATGCAAATTAGGAGGCATTTCAATGCTGCTCCCTGGGGAACTGGAGGCAAATATGCAGTTTTGTTCTTCAGGAAGCCACAGTTGGAGAAGCACTTGAATTTTTAACAGGGAAATACCATTAAAACAGGAGGTGAGGCAGATCTGTCAAAACTGCACACCTGAACCGAAGGCATGGGAAGCATGCAGTCACCCAGCTTTGCCCGGCCTACAGAAGTCAGGCGCAGACCCGAGGCTGGAATGCAGACAAAACCATCAGACTGGTGTTTTCACCACACTTAGTGACATACCTGAAATTGTAACTAGCATTACTTCAGCAAATATGCATTTTAAATCATTTACATGCTCTATTTCACAGTTATAGATATGTAAAGCAAAAAAAGAATTTTCAAAACGAAAATCCTGACTCCGTGGCAAAGACAGGCCTGTAGACTGAATACAGACTGAAACATCACTTATGTTCCAATGCTGGATAATAATGGAAATGGCAGACAGTGCTACATTCCCATCTACATTCATTATATTCAAGGGGTAATGAAAACACTCCACACTCAATGTCATCAGAAATCATAGCTTGATATTTAGCCCTCCTCGCACAAAAACAACATCCTTCCATCATCGCCCAGGAGAAGCCTCTCACTGGCATGAGCCACAGAAGCATAATTCATCGCCAGCCCAGCCGTATTCATTAACCTTCCCGCCCAATCAGTCTGTAGGTAGCACGCGGCATGAGGGGAGTTACTAATGCACAAAACACAGGTGCGCACACACATTCACTCACACAGTGCATTTAAAGGTAAATATTCGTTGCCTTGAATTATTGTCTTTGAACAAAGAGAACACTGGAGGGATGGGGGGTTGTCTGATCTGCATATACACTAATGCCAAATTCAAAATAATAACCTTGACAGAGGACGGGGGGGATGCTGCATCGCTAATTAATAAACATACTTTCTGTATGCTAACGGCAGTTTGTGGGCCACTTGCCTTCCCCTGCAGCCACGAGCAGACTGGCTAACAAACAGCCTCAGACCCAGAGAGATAGCGAGGGCGTCAGAAACCTGAGATAGCGGCTTCTTTCCTTACCCCCTAAACCCGAAAGAACCAAGATTCAATCGTGTCCTTTTTCAATTTGGGCCCGACTACCTGAGTGACATGCACATACCCCACCCCACTCCACCCCACCCTCCCCCAAGAGAGGGGTGATATATTACATGGTGTCTCTCAATTTCGAGTGCAAATAGAGGGATTCTGCAGAGTGGGCAGATGTTCCACAAGAGAAGGTCCGGAGCATGCCCCCCCATCGCCCCCCAGCCCGAGTGCCTCTCTGAGTGCTGAGAATCACTGGGCATGTAGTAATGTTCTGCTTCATCAGTGCAGCACTGCTTTTTGAGGCGGGGGTTGAAAGGGGGGGCTCAGGGAGAGAACTGAAACACAGTGCTGTACTTCCTAAACACAAAACCACAGGCAAGACCTGCACCTCTGCTGACTGATGGGCCGGAACCGCTCGACGATACGGAACAGAAATTCAACCAGGCAGGCGTCACGGCAACTGGGATTTCTCACTCCATTAACGGAGAGGTGAACAAAAGTTCATAGTGCGCTTTGATAAGAATCAATTTGAGAGCGCCAAGCTTTTAAAAACCCCTCACCGGACCAGAGACGCAGTAAAAATGAACCACCGAGGTTTAATTGTGCACACTGTATGGCTATGCTCACATTCCTGCTATCCGCTGCGCCCACACAGCTCTCCGGCTCCCAGGATCAAACGAAGCGTGGAAGAGCATTTTACCGGCACATAAATTGAATTTGTGGCCATGCGTCAAGCTGCCTGTATACTGTACGTGTTTACACGAAGCCCTGGGAAAGCCAAACGTCAGACAGACACCGTCACACACTGCAATCTTGCAAAGCACACCAAAAGTCAAATACAGTCCACAGCATTGTTGTACACAGGCAGGGTTTACAAAGTCAGAAAAATTTATTTAAACACTGTGCAGAATCCAAAAACAAGGAATTTAACAGATTTTTTTTTTTTCAAGAACGAACGATCTTTTTAACTGCTTCTTCAAAACCACCTAGAGGCTGGATCTAAAAGCCATTAGAAACTCCCAGCTTTTTCAGAACCCCAGAGCCAGCGCCTTAATGTAAGGGCTCTATAATTGCATATTTGTGCTTGTAATTTGCCAACTTATACGCAGAGCAGACAATGAGCACCAGAGAACAGAGATCCTGAGAGCGATAATTACGGGGACGATAAAGGCAGCGACTGATTCAAGCATGACTAACGGAAAGGCGATACAGCGTGGGATAATTAAGATACGTCTTCTGATTAGCTAAATCGTTGCCTTGGCTGCGCTTGTTGATTGCGAGATTGGTTGCATCCGTGAAAGTCTGCTTCACTTGAGGAAAAGCAAAAATAAAATAACTCTGAAACCTGTCGAAAATTACCGAACAAATTGGAGCTTCGGATAGATTCAAATCTTCAAAAGAATAACCGAAAAGTATCATTTTCTGAGTTCAAGGCCTTAAATTGTTCCCCAAAAACAGATTTTTCGCTGTCTCCCATATTTCAGTTCCGGGAACACTGTTCTTAAATGCTGTCTATCAACAGGGAAGTTTTGTCCTCAACACAATTGATAACCAAAGCAGAATAAGGCATCACGCTGTGAGGATAACAAATACACCAGCATGTGGAAGCTGCCTGCTATCGGACCTGGAGAACAGGCTGTTCTGATGTTGATTGATTAAGTCTGCCTTTGCCTGTAGTTTAAGTATGGCACACCGGCCTTGCATCAGCCTTCAGAAGGTGCTGGAGTGGGTTCCTCTGATAGGAGGCTCTGACCACCCCCCCACCTGATCTGACAGCAGGAGCTTGGAGAGGAGTGTGACAAGACTCTGCAAACAGAAACATAGGTTAGACTACATCTGGACACTTCACAACCTAAAGGCTAGCTGAAGGTTAAGCAGGGTGCAGCATCACTACACAGCCAGCAAGTTCCCTGCCTGTTCGTCAGCCAAACCATCAAAAACATCTGTGCCACTCCTTTAATCGGGTCTCAGATTCTACCCTTTCCTCAGGACCAATCAACTGCATGCTTAATTAATTTTATCTTAATAGGGCAGCACGACATTCATAGGACATGAAGCTTAACCATTTGAACTGAGAGCATATGGTTTCCCAGAATTCCCAGCCATGAGCCCCTGCGACACATAGCTGAAAAATTTACAGAAATGTCAAACTCCCAGAGTTACAGTTTATGGGCAGCTCAAAAGTCCACTGTTTTTTTGCAGGATTTCATTTCTCTTAACAAATGCATCAAGTCCCAGAAATGTGAAATATTAAAATACTAGCCTCGACTTCGCGGTGCATCCACATCTACGTGCATCGGTGTTTCCAGTCTACAAGTGTGACTGGTGCATGCGGCGCTGCGTCGCTGAAAGTCCAGGCATGGACTGATCATGAAAGACCAAGCGTTCAAGGGGTCCTTACAAGATAGCAAAACCGGGGAAACAAAGCTGTCAGGTCCCTTTGGTTTTTGTTCCGAAAATCTCCTTCCTTTTCTGTGGACCAAATTGCAAGGGATCTGATCTTCATTTGACAGCATTCTGGCTGAGAATATGCCTGTGCTGAGATCAGGATGGTCCTCTTCTCAGGCATAACAGACCCCACCTCACAAACCTGTTCACAAGGTGCAGGTGAAAAGAACAAAACTGGAAAATCAGGAACCATTGGCTATCATCACTGTGTTTGAGGCTCTGGGGTGCATTTCCCGAAAGCAAAGCAACTTACATAGTTGGAACCATGCAACTGAATGGGTCCAAGTATGTAAGCTGCTAACAGGAGCACAGCTTCAGGGGTGATGCTTGTAGGTTCACGGTCCTTCTGCACGGATTCTGGCCTCGTTCTCTGACTGAGATGGTCACCAGCTGAGCCCCAAAGCTGGTGAGTTTTGAGTCAGTTGTGGACCATGTCCCCTGTTTAATGAACCAGCCAGGATGTGGTCGGGAGACTTCCGACAACATGAAGCCCATCCACAGATGGGAAGAAAGTCAACTGTAGGGCATGATCACACACACACGCACACACACACACACCACAGGAAAAACCAGGCAAGTGGGGAGCGTGCGTATTCCTCAGGGACAATGTGGAGTCAGATTCAACCCTGCAATCCTCAGATTTGATCTCTCTGAGGTCCTCATTAATGGTGTGAGTTACAGAAACTCTCCCAGTTCTGTCCTTCCAGTCTAGCGTTGAGCTATGGGGTTTGTTACCATGACTCTCCCAAAGCCCCCCCCAACCCCACCAGGATCAACATGGGATTCAGGGCAATTTACCACCCTGTAACCAGGTACCGTGCACAAAATGGGCTGAAGGGGTAGGAATCTCAACACTCCCAGCCAATGGAAGAAGGGATTTGTGAGGATACAGAATTTGTAGAGGAAGCAGAGGCTGACTATGCTTCAGTCAGATTCTGTGCAAGATTCAGGGCAAGCAGTACAACTTACAGGCATGTGACAGTAGTTGGGGGAGGGGGGCAGCTAAGTTACCCATGTCCAAGAAAAACAGGAATGTACTGAAAGAAAACTGGTAAAATAGGATAATTGATAGAAAATCAGGTTTTCCACAGCATGTATGACGATTTATTTATGATTAGACTCTTTGTAGTGAAGGACTTGTGTAGGCGAAAGATCCGCATAAATCAATTCTTTTCTGACAATGGCATCAGTAAGATTTAATGTCCTCTATGCTCTATTAGCAGTGGACTCAGCAAGGGCAGCAGGGTCAGTGCAGAGCCAGAGCTGTAAACTCCACGGGACAGGAAATTACACCAGCGTGAAACTGCACCTGTGGTTAGTGAGGAAAAAGCAGAGTTTGGTCCCTTGAAGTTCTCTCATTGACTGGGATGTCCATGACCTGGAACAACGACAATGCAAGACAAATCTTTCCGCAAAGATGGTACAGGAAGCGCTGATCTCATAAGCTTGGTTTTAATATCTCTGTGTCACAATCACCATTTAGCATTTTCCCATTCACAGCTCTGCATAAAGGTGCTGCCATCTCCTGCTCGCGGAAAACTGTGAGAATCCTGCCCTCTGTTGATGAACTGTGGTAAGTGCTCTGTAGACAATTCCACTTCGTATCTCTGCACAGAGCCAGTTTTCAGCAGCCATTCGTCATCTTCTCTGAAACCCGCTTTGTTTAAATGAATAACAGATGAGAAGCAGAAGAGCGCCACCTTCAGAGCGGATTCCAGCATCACCTGCTGAGTTCATTATCTGATTTTCACATGCATGACCTCTATTATTCACAATCATCCACTCAACGTATATAGATATATTTGCAGCTGGTAGTAGGAATTTTATGAGGTCAACCATGGCATGGATATTAAATTAATTAATCCATAGAGTGCCCATCCTGAGGCTTAAGATACACACTGTCTCAGTGAGCTGTCCCAGAATTCATGTTTGCTGTTTTGAGGCGGCAGAAGCCATGGAGAGAGAAGCTTTTAAGAGGCCCAAAAGCACTACCTTAATATGAGTGTTTAATTAACAACAAGAAGACACAATCCCCCTGCTAGGATACTTCTCAGCATCGGGTACATGTGGTCCAACTCTACCCTGGCCAGCTCTAAAACATGACTGCCCCTAGTGGCAGAACATGCAGACTGCAGGGCAGGCAGGCAGCCACAACCTCGGAACAAAACCTGATTATTCACATACAGGTCGTCTTGCCTCCAAATGTTACTTTTGCAGAGGTCACGCCTGTTGCAGGTTCACTACACACTGGGTGAAATATGTTGCTTTTACATTTACTTTATGTTCTTCACAGGTTCTGTAAAGACACTACAGTCAGTACATGGTTACGTTGAAAGAAACAAGAGAAAGTTTCCCTGTAAAACAGACAAACATCAGCAAATGAAATTTAGGAAAGCAGACGAGCATGTCGAAATATGAAGGTGAACAAAATACAGCTACTATAATAGGCTTACATGACACCTTAAAAAAGAAAAGGCCCATCCCTTCAGTGAGTTCCTGAGGGAAGAGGAGAAGTTCAGCAGAAGTAGGTTACAGTTTCAAGAAAAGAGAACTTAAAAAAAAACACAATCAGCTAGTTTGAACTTCCAACAGCTACTTCAAGACCAGAGTCAGACAAAAGCAGAAACTGAGATATTCATACTGTTTTACCAACCCACGCTACTGTAAAATAACAACAAAACAGGATAAATAAAAAAAGGCGGATAGCAATCCAATCATCTCACCCAAGACGGCATGGCCTTGAAGATGAATAGGACGGCATTTTGCCAAACTGGAGAAGAGGAATTGCATCTCACTACACTCTGAACTCTGAAGGCTCGTCATTTGAAAACAGCTCAACAGGCCACCTTGGGTATTTTTAACAGGATGGTGGGATTATGGATGACAGCAAACCTTTACGTCGCCACCATCGGCTCATGCCAGGGTGGGGGGACCCAAACAAGAAGTACAACAAAGTAATGGGGAGAGTGCAACGTCTGACAGAGCATAAGGGGGAAATTAGGTTTTGAGACCAGCTGATAGGAGGCTATGCTCAGAATAAAATGTGAAATGATTGACTGCATGAAGGCACTGCTGATGCTGTGGGGAATGCTGGGTAATCCCCCAACAGTCATTTCAGCACCCTGTCACTCTCCCTGATCAGCTTTAAGGGACACAAACAAAGCAGTAAATTTTGTTCCAAAAATACTGATATTTTTCCCTGCTTTGTTTGCTCTATGGTCCTCTATGGTCCTCTTTGCATATTTTGTTTCCGTAACTCCCTCAGATCATACTTGAAATTAACAGACGTGCTTGTGTATCCTCATCACCTGTGGCCAACTCAATCTGCCTCTGGAAACCATGGTAACATGGGGGGGGGGGCCTTGCCGGAGCAGGCACCGCAGAGAGCAGTGAGTCCAGGGTGCCCATGTGTTACCTTGACCTGATTGGGGTGGCTGACCCAACAACAGTAACCCCCCCTCTCCCCCCAACTAAAAAAATCCCCATACAAGTGACAGCTGTGTGATTTCAAACCGGAGGTTACAAACCAAACCAGTCAGAAAGACGGGTCAGCTGCTTTCATCCATGTACCCCTGTTATAAATAAATAAATAAATAAATAAATAAATAAATAAATAAATAAAACCCAAGCTGAAATGGGGGGGGAGGTATAATTCTGGACAATGGATCTTATTTATACTACAGCCGCCTGTTAACCAGCTACATAATTAAGCCTGTTGTTACTTTGTGACAGTGGACAGTGGACCTCTGGAAGTATACATCACTAGAGAAAACAAAGCATTGTGTTATTTGTAGGGTAACACTGACACATGTTGGGATGGGGGAACTTTGATCCAGATGCTAGTAAAAATTTGGGTAAAACCTTCAGGGCTGAAGACAGCAACAGGAGACAGAGAGCAGGGACGTGCCACAGCCAACTGCTTGGAGATTTAAAGGGGACGTGACTAGAAGGGGAGCTCCTGTGTGATCTTCATGTTATGGATTAAATGCCTAATTGCTGGACAAGAAAACATGCTTCATCACAAGAAGACAGACGTGGTCTGCTTCCCTCAGATATAAAACGTTTTTTTTTACAGAAATCGAGCACAGTAGGAGCCAGGAGTGGAAATGGCTCTGGGACACACAGTACCGATGGCCTCTGGTCACCTCACTCGCAGATGGCCGTCATGCTAGGCCTGAAGCAGGAGGCCAGCTCGTCTTGTTCCTCTATGCTGTACATCCGCCTGGCGTCACTGTGTATTCATAATCCTTCATTCTGAACAATTTAGGCCAACGGACTGATAGATAGACCTCTGGGCCTGCAAAGTGATGACTCCATAATTCCAGAAAAATCATTACAAAAAAAGCCTTTGTTGTGGGTCTGGTTCTGTCTTTCATCTCTTCTGTGGTTTCCATTGCAGCACAGAAGTTAGAATTTATAGTAGCTGGTGGCACATAGATAACCTCTGTAGAACGCTATGGAACTGGACTTGAACTAATCCCATGCTTAATTGAAGGTTCATGCAAAGGGAGCCCTCCATGGCTTGTGAGTCAAACAAGTCCAGTCCAACTCTCGGACCTGCTCTGACTCTCCGTGGCTCTGCTGAAGGATATCACACTCCATCTGTCCCGCTGGACTCGTCTCATGCCTCACACAGACCCCAGTTCACATGCATGCCGCCGAAATGGCTAAAAGCACGTCACAGAAATTGATCATCACTTCGATGCTGTCATAAACAAAAAAGGGAGACGTTTGCAGGGTTTCGGAATAGAGAGAGCAATGAGGATCTTATCAGAAAAGCACCCTCCAGAGTCTGAAAGAATTTGATGGGCAGTTTGCTGAGAACAAGTGAGCTTAATCTGTCTATATGTGGTGGGCTGTTCAGTATTTCAGTATTCCGTCCAGTTGGTTTGGATCTGGCACTGTTTGTGTGTGTGTGTGTGTGTGTGTGTGTGTGTGTGTGTGTGTGTGTGTGTGTGTGAGTGAGTGTGTGTGTGTGTGTGTGTGGTTCCCATACATCTCTCGGTTTTCTTGCCCCCCCTACTTAGTCCCCATAATCTAATCACCTCAATGACCACAAACCACTCACCGTGTGTCAACACATGTGTACTGCGATGCGCTGGCATCCTGCCCAGACTGTAACTAACTTTACGACCTGCGTTTCCAAGAAGAGGAGCTGGATCAAGCTCTCGGTTCTTATAAAAACATCACTTGCTTTAAATTCAGTTCATAGGTAGTGTGTTCCTTCAGAATGACACACAGATGAGAGCCATATCTCAATCACAATACCACCTAGAGCAAATGACCTGGAACTGAACGCCTCCCAGCAGGGGCATCTCCACCAATGGAACCCACTCCTCTGTAAGCAGCAGTAAAAGCCCCGAGCTATTCATCAGCCTACACCCACCGAACTCGCTCTGTCCTCTCGCCTCTCCACATGGTGGGATTAAACTTAGGTGTTTCCACAGACGAGGGCGAGCAGAAATTTCACAGCTTCCAGCGTGATAATTGGAAAGCGGTCAGATAATAACGGCTCCGCCAGCCTCCTGCTGCCTTCAGCTTCGCTGCCGGTTACATATCCCGGCTGCCTTCCGACGACAGTGGGCGTGCCGTGAAGTGGCAAATGCCGTTTTCACCATCGATACGCAGGACAAGAAGCCAATTCTAATTGCTGTTGTCCTTTTCTCCCCCCTTTAGGCTAAGCAGTTAATCAGCAGGCAGCAAGAGCCGTTCGCTAACTGCCAAAGCTCACTTTCAAAAGGCGCACTCAAAAAAACATGTGCATTTTAGTAGCAGTATTAGCACAGGTATCATGAGAAGTGGTATCATTACCCTAATAAAATATAACATAATATACTGTATAAAAACAATTTTATAACAACTTTAATTTACATTTGCATTTTACATTCATTTTAGCCTTTTATATATGGAATCAATAAAGTATTATCTGATTCTGACACTGTTGTTTTTTATTTTTATTTGCATAATACTAAGACGACAAACCGAGTAAGGCTACTTTGTTGACATCTGGGCTAGGGCAGCTGCAACAGTTGCCTAATGGAAAAACTCAGTGGTGCACGAGTCACGGGCGGAGCTGTTAGAGCCCCTCCCCATTTGGGGCAGGGGAAGACATGCAGGCAAGGTGGTATTTGGGCGGAAATCGCCGCACAAATGCAGCATGCTGCTCAGGAATTAAGAGCAAGTCCCGGTTTGAGTAAAAAATAGCCCCATTAGAACCGTCGACCCAGCAGAATCGCTCTCAGCTGGCCACAGAAAATAAAAGCACTTTCGTCCAAACACAGTCCATCTGCTTGGCGTACATGCTGAGCACATCGCAGCACAACCTGCAATTTCCCCGACATCCTTACCGGGAGACAAACCCTGAGCCCCAAGTCTGACAAGTCAATGTGGAGAGTCTCAGAGATGCAACCAGAGATGCCTGACAGTGTCGGAAATGACAAGTTCAGAAAGATACTGACAGAGTGCGTGGAGATGCTGAGAGGTCTGGTGGGAGACATCTAACCGGCATCTTTCTCAGTGTACCAGCGAATTGAGTGAAAAACAGAACTCACTCTGTCACTTTATTTTTCCCACTGTTGGAGCATGGCGTCTGCCAAGAAGGACAGAGCTTTGCAGTGATTGCTCCCAGAAAGTAGAAGCTATTTCGGCTCCCATATCAGCAGATGTTCCCACTTCATAATGTCAACCTTCAGTGGCCTTGGGGAAGCCAGGCTGTTTGTTTGTTTGGAATATTCAGAAGTCCAATTAGCTGCCCTATTTTAGTCGACTCAGGGTCAATATTCAAACCCCCAAATTCCTTAGGATGTACCTCAGTAACAAAAAGAACGTCATCCGTCCAAATCCGGGTGAAGAAGCCTTATGACTGCAGATGTAATATATGTGTCATCGTGGAGGGTGTGAATGGCACAGACATCTACATGAATGCTCACGACACAGCATTTTTTTTTTTTTTGCACAAGCCATTTTCATAAATCTTAGTAAACAAATATGGATCATTTAACGCATTTAAATACCGATTCCAGATTTTGGAGTATGCTGTCCTTCATGAACTTGGAAAATGAATAATTGCTAAGTCAAACTATTGAAATTTCACATCAGAATTAATTTTGCTGTGTGGTAAGAGGACAAAAAGACATAAAACAGCAGGCAAGAGGATTTCAAGTTTCTGCTCTTAGGGATACAAATTTTTGTTTTAAAATTACCAATATAAAATAATTATACAGACGCTCCTCTACTTACGAACTTTCAACTTACGAACTTTCAGACATACGAACGAAGAGGACTATAAGTCCAAATTGTGTTCCTTGGGCTCCCGTTTCCTGTCTGCAACATCAATTTTTTTTTTCTGCGCGCCAATCCCGCCTAGTACGACTTCTGGCTGCTACTCCCGCCGCGTAGCAGCATAGCGTGCGTACTTCCATCATCCTAGTTCTTTGTACTTGCGTATATCCTCATAATGATGCTGAATAACGACTTACGAACATTCCAAGTTACGAATGGCCATCTGGAACGTATCTCAATCATAAGTAGAGGAGCGTTTGTATATACACATTACATAAAGACATAAACAAAACATCGAGGTGCTCAAAAAATCATGGTCCCTATTGGTTGTGTTTAAAAAAAAAGGATTTCTAGATAAGGTTTAAATATACTTATCATGACAAAGTCAAAGCTAACGTCCATCAAACTTCTTCATCCCTACATTAGCTGGCTTCACACAGTCTTATTATATTAGTCATTTTCCCATATTTTTGCAGGGTCAAATATTAAACAGCCCATATTTTCCAGCTGCATTATGGTCATTTGCATATGCATGACTGCCGACACACGGCCAGGCAAAGCACCCCCCCCAGTGAACATAATGCATGCTAATGCCATCCAACATGTTCAGTAAAGGCACTGGGTGCATTATCAATGCCGTTTAAAATTGCCCCTGCAAAGCCTGGGCAACAGAGCCCACAGACGTACATCAACATCATTAATATGGCCGTAGGTTGGACAGGGGGCACGAAAAGACAACAGCTTTGAAGACCTCAGGGTAATAAATCTCTATAAAAACAATGAGGTTTGGAATGGAACACGGACCTGGATGGTTCATTTTTCACCCCAGTAAATGCCGCACATCTAATCGCAGGCATTACCCCATATGTCAAGCTGAATTCACATCTCTTCACTGGCTATTCTGTCAACCTGAAATGCTGGACGAATGATGGAAAGTTACTGATCAAAAACATTATCCCATGATATCACCCACAATGCTACAGTGGAGCGTATGAATATGGTGGCATGATGGGGTCAAAACTGGCCTGATCGCTGACATTGGTTATCCTTACTTTTCTCCTCCAAGCTCCCAATGGTGAGGCATATAGCACTTTATACCAAAAATATCCCATCTTAACAATATTTTACAGGCCAGCGCTCAAGCCACCCTTAAGGAGAAAAGAGTTCTCTCCCTTAGGGCAGCTCCCCAAAGCCTCAAAACAGGCATCCAGCAGCCCTCACTACACACAACACCCACTCGGACTTTCCCGTGTTCCTGCCCACTGTGTGACAAGGGCTCACCCACGAGCCAAGCCACTGTTGTGTAAATATCAATTACGGGTGAACACAATCGCTCATAAAAGACTGGTTCCACTTCAGTTCCTACCTTTCACAGGGCGGCAACAGAGGCTAAATTAGGGGATCAGACTGGATTAAAGACAGAAAAGGAGAGGCTTCATCTGAATAGACAAATAGCGGCTTAAAGCATATTGTGTCCAAGGTCATAACTGTATATTTTGCTGATATTAACCCACACAACTAAAATCCCCATCCATAAGGAGATTTAATAAAGGGGCAGGATCCAGTGACAAACCTTCACCCCATTGTGAAAGCAGCTGGGACCTGGAGGAGGAAACCTAATCAAAACGGTTCAGAAATGAAGATGTGCGAATCTCTCCATCCTCGGGGTCGACACCGCGGGAAAGTCAACACATCAACATCAACAGAGGATTCCACATCAACAGAGGATTAATGGTCAAAGGGTGCTTTTAACCGCTTCAACCTGAAGGCCACTGACAGCTAATTAAGGCCGTTTGTATTGAATTCTACCTATAACACCAAAAGGTGCAAAAAAAGCATTTACAGCAACAAAAAGGCTGAAGCTGACAGTACAAGGAAGTGATTTTCAGTTCTGCCTCTCTTGCATCTTACTTTCGTCACACAGCCAATCTTCCTCACAACACCAAATCTAATGTATCTATCAATGTCCAGGTCACACCAAACACATTCACCTCCAGTACACCGCAACATGAAAGAGTCTCCGACACTTTTCTGCAAAACAGATCATTAGTAAGAACTGAACTGATGTTTCCCGGTCTGTCCCTGCTGCAGTTTTGTGCTCTTCAGATGAATCAATCAAGACTGAGTCGATATGTGCCACGGCTGTGATGACAGGTAACACGTCACCCAAAGCAACGCTGTTCCTCACTTTAATGTTCCTCTAACAATTTATCATTTTGGTGAACGCCCTAAATCACTGGAAAAACGGAACACAGGATCATTTGCGGCTGGAAGGTGCTAACAGAATCTTGCAACAGGCAGGCCACTGTAAACTATACATAATATCAGCAAACTAGCAAGGTGCAAAAATTTATGACTGGGCAAGAACGAAGAACTGAGCATGACTGAAGCTGACATTAAATAAACTCAAGTGGAAACACAGGAGGAAGAAACATGGTCACATCCCAAACATGCAAAACGGAGGCTCCACCTTCCTCAAGCAAGAACCCTGAACCCCATATAACAGCACAGACAACAAAGTCCATATTACGACCTTCATCTGTCCCCATGGTAATATATTCAGCACAACACACGGACACAGCCTGACTGTTAGAGAAACGCCAACATTCAGAGGTCTCAGTAGTAAAACCTACAGCCCTCATACTGTGCTTGCAGGTAGAGTTGTAACCAGGGGCAATGGATATAAAATGTATTTGATTTTTATTGATGATGAATTACAATAATCATTTTGGCCATAAAGCATCAGCCAGAGAGAAAGATGTCAGATAAAACAGATGTCAGACAGGAGCTTTAAGGTTAACGATTTCCTCCCAGTCGACATTAAATAATGTGAAGGTGCTCTAACCATTCTCTTTATGCTTAAAAGAGTGTCCATCAGCAGTGCAACTAGTTACCGTGTTTGTGTGGACAGCACATTCTGGGGACTCATATTCGTCTTAATTTGCCCTTTGTTTGTAGGAGGATTTCAGCACCCTGGACAGAGCTCCATGCTTCATAAGGCAGGGATGGGAGAAAATCCTCGTAACTATTAGGGAATATACGCGGCAATTTTAATGATTTATTGGCGCACTCTCAGTGCCGTATTAAATTGTATTTTTAGCGCAGTCTATACCGATTCGGAATTTTATTCGCTGTGTCACATAAAACGGAAGGGGAGCTGAAACCGGGTCAGTGCACTGTAAAACCTTAAAATCTGCGGCGACGGCTGGCATTAAAAGCCGGGAAATAAGGACACGGCACGTCAGCGTTTAAGGACTAATACTACTACCACATAAATAAGCAAGGCAGGCCAGGCCTGTAAAAGAACTGGTGTCATTTATTCATATAAAGAAACTGGAGGCGTTAATAAACCCGCCCGCCGATTTATTTTCAACCTGCGGGAACGCATAAAGTAAAAAAATAGTGTGAAAATTCACTTAAAGTTGAAACTTACAAGAAAACATATACATTTGAACATATATATTGGACAGTTAATAAGCTCACTTACATAAATTACCAGCAGTATTCAGGTTGGTTACAAATGGGAACAATGAAAGAAGCGTTTATTCTCAAAGTGGCGTCTCACGTGTTTTGTGGATTAATATTACGTATTTTTCGATATTTTGAAAATATGGACGTTTATGGCTGCAAACTTTTAGAGAGGAAAAAATTGCTAACAAAAAATGCCTATGTTAGCAATTTTTCACTCAGCGCTGTGCCACTAGTTGAATTACGTTCTTTCAACATCAGACAGAAGAAAATAAATTAGTGTAGTGTCGGATAAATATACGAAAGTTAATCAAAACCAATAATTAACAGCACGTCTACCATGGGTGTCGCCGCCATTAAATCTGAGATGAACGTGTCCTCCTCACATTTCATAATTATTCGTTTGGACCCCTCCACATTTAACATAAAATATTAGTTTTAAGCCAGTGTCCCCCCCCCCCATGAATAAAACACCTTGACTAAACTCCTGTAACTTTAAGAAAACGGCAAAAAAACATGAGGAGTAGAGTGAGTCCAAGACTGAGCGGTGATGTCCATAAATCCCTCCAGAAAATGACTAATCTAATAATACCTGGCGTGGGCTGGATCTGGCACCCATCTCTTTGATTTATCGCCTGTACTTTTTTAAATGACTCGCCAAATCCTAGGAAATACCGAACCGACAAGGATGGCTGACACATCCGTTTAAGTGACAACAGAGAAAACTGCATTTCTGACGCAGTTGATGAAAACATTTTTAATTATGCGAAAATGCAATGGAGAAATTTACTACAAAGCTCCCAGGTGTACGTATTAATTACGGATGCAGGTACATACTTGCACGCAGCGGTGCATGTAAATACTACACATGCCATGCTCTGAGTAATGTGAACATCACAAGCACAGGCACACATCATATCCTCAATGCAAACCACAACACAACTCCACCTGTCTGCAAACACAGGACACGGGGGGGTTAACAAGAGGAGGACATTAATTTGCCTTACATCCTCATCTTCACGTTCCCCCCGCCGTCGACAGGGGAGCCGGGGGCGATCGCCCTGTGAGGGGCCCGAGTTCGGTCTTGCTCCGTCCTCATCGGCTCGATTTCCGCCAAGCAGATGGCTGGCCTCAGGTGGAGCTGGGAAGGATCTGTTGGTGTTAATCTTCCCGGTAAATCTTTGATAGAGAGCAGCCATGAGTTTACCCCCGAAATGGTAAACACGCCGAGACAAAAGACCGCCAATTTGTCACACGGCGTTTATATCAGGACTTCATACCCTTACGTTTCTTTCACTGATCGTAGGAAGGAAATAAAAGAGGTGCCAAAAGAAGCAACTGGTAACGAAACTGCGGTCCCTGGATGATTTAATGCGATCGAAGCGCGTAAATGCGTGAAAAATCGTCTCGAAAATCCCATCCGCCGAGTTTGCAGGTCAGCGCGCCGGACGATGCAAACCAGCATTAACAGGGAAGTCAGTATTAGTTGAAGTCTGCTCGACATTCAAAGCACGTTGCTGGTCCTCCGTTTAGAGGGAGGAGGGGGATAGGAATCCGGCTCTCAGCGCGAAGCGACGACAATTTACTTTAAAGATCAAGTGCAAGTTGCGCAGAGAGAGAGTCCTGCTGTGGTAGAAGAACTGGAATAAGAGTAAGAAGAAGGTAGTTCGATGCAGCTACCGACCAGGACCCGGAACTGACGATGAACGAGGTTAAATACTATGGTTTCACTCTCTCTACACGCAAAGTGACCCCGATGCGAAGCCGGCATCTTGACGCTCTCCTCCACGACTCATCGACCGTCCGGAAGGTGGGCGAATCCCCCTCCCCTGATTCGCACTATAAAGCAATAATAGGAAGCTGATAATCCCGGCGTCGGAGCGCCCCGGGGGTCCGCGGGGTTTCTGTTCCTAGTTCACTTGCTTTTCGTCCTGCTCCGGCGCTGCAGATGCGATAAGGTGGGTGAGGACGCCGCCCTGCGGCCATCGCGCACACAGCGTCCAAGTTTTAAAGTATGGAAGAAGAATAATGCTGGCGAACAGCGCATAAACTTCAGTAAATACTGATAATAAATAATGCCAACGTGCCGCAAACCACACTATATAGGTATATGTAACCACACTAAGAGAAACACCCCGAAGGATAATAATCCTCTAAATCGCCTACTTACATCTTTCGTTATCTTTTTAAATAATTAGTGGGCTGACTACAAAAGTACCTTCTATTAAAACCTGACCTCACTCAGACTAATAAAACAAGTGTCTCCGTGTTTACGTGAATAAATTGCAAAATTCAAATATATCTTTATAAAATGTGTTATTATGTAGACCAATAGTTTTTACGAGGGAGAATGTACAACAGCACAGATAACGCATGTTCATATAATTCATATTGTTACAGCATGACTGAGATCTTCGGTGAGCTGAAGAAAGATAACATTCGTCTGCACACCCCCTTTACCCCCCCCCCCCCCAACCCAGCTAATCTGCTGCAATTTTAAACCATTTTTTAAAAACCGCCCATTTTTTATAAGCAATTTAGGCGGTCGCCTGCACCTTTTGGAGAACATGCCCAGTTTCTTAAGTATTGCCCCCCCTCCCGTCAGTCTGAATTACAGCTTCAAAAATATGACGGTCATTTCAACCAAAACCATAAACACAAATTACAGATGCTCTTAAGCCGATAGCATTATGAAAAAAATATCACTATTTAATTGTAGGTCATAAAGACTACAGCACTGCAGCAAGTCTGAAGAGTGCAGATAAAGAATATTACTGGAAATTAAGCCTGATCAGGGAACAGGATGGCAGGAAGGCGACTGATTATTCCACTTAGCAGCTCTCAGAGCTGCACAAACAGTGCAGGGTCTTGGAGGAAGAGCTGAGGGGTCACCGAAAGTTTAGGGTAGAGGAACATCATTTACCCAGCATTATTTGTGAGAGCTTTTTTGTGTCCTGTCATCACACAAAGGCCTTAGCAGCAGAGCTCACCCCTTACCTGACATGGAATAAACATCTAGATGCATTTACTGCATATATGGTCGTATTTTAGCATGGTATATGGTAGCATTTTAGTTTACTAAGTACAAGAGTTAGAGTGGTGAAGGTTATGTTCATCTGAAAGGGCCTCAAATGCACTTACAATGTGACTAAGAACACTGGGTCCATCTAGCTGATAGCTTTGGTCTGTCACTAGGCTTCTACAAAGTTGCGTATCTAAAATCAATTCTACATAAATAAGTAAAATTAAAATAATCAGCACAAAAATGAGAACCAAATCGGTAGCAGTCCCCAGCTATTTCCGATGTGCTATCACAGACTGCATTTCAAGAACGAGGGCCTCTAAGCCATCAACAAACAGCAAAAAACTAATAAGAACATGACCTTCCTGAATGGACATGAGTAATGGAGGAATCAGGCCATTTAAGGAGGAGGAAATGAGATGTGGGAGGGCTTATGGAGCAGAGCAGATTTAAACACCTTAAATATATAAATATACTGTAGATAAATTTGAGATGGTCCCTCCCATCCATCCATCATTTTCTGAAACCCCTTATTCGGGGTCTGGAGCCTGGATCCTGGACCTGGACCCTGACCTCAACTCCATCAAACAACTCTGGGATAATAAACTAGAACTGAGACTGGGAGCCAGGCCTTCACGTCCAACATCAGTGCTTGACCTCACAAATGCTCTTCTGGATAAATAAGCAAAGATTTTTATGGACACGCTCCAAAATATAATATATAATGATAATACTGTATATAAAAAATGATGAACAAAAGAGTGACAGCTGCAAAACGTGGGCCGACTCAATATCGGTGCTTATGGATATGGAATGGGATGTCATGAAAGTTCCTATTACATCTGGGTGTAATGGCCATATGTTCCAACGCTTCTGTCCATAGAGTGAATTTCAATCAACAGCTCGGGCACCGAAGTGAGGCACTGAAATCTGCATTACAATAAGGTCCAGTAGCCTACATACAGATCATCTCAGTAGCCAACCCTAAGCACAGGTCAGGTACATCTGTGGGAGCAAGCAGCCTATAGATTACATCAAGCCAAGTCAATAGAAGAGAATTAAATGTGAGAAAGAGGGTGACACTTATGCCCATCCTCAGTTTCAGTTATGTGTCAGCCCCCATCGAGCTTGACTAGTGGGTTGAAGACTTAAGAAAATGTGACTTGTCTCTTTGTTTGGCTTTTGTTTGCGATGGGGATATATATTTGATTAAAGGCAACAGAAAATTTATTTATATTTGATTCAACCTCTGACAAGCTGACAAGGGTGTCAGCATCACAGAGCACCGATATCGAGGGAGGTCAAACCAAAAGATTAAAGGCACCTGCAGGATCAAGGGCACATGGAGGATTGAGCCGCGGACCTGCGGAGGTTCCTGAGGGGCTATTCGGGTAGAATGCCGTTTCTTCAAGGTATAACAGGCAGCAAGCATCCCAAGAGTTTGTCTCTGCTACAAGGTAAAGCTGTCCTCTGAAAACTAGCATTTTGTGTTTGTCATATATTGATTTCTACCAGGAACTCAGGCATACAGATTCCTTATAACTAAGATTTCTGTGTACTTGATCTGCTCTACAATTATCATTGTTCTACTAAATAGGTAATCAGTATTATTGTTAGTATAATTTGACCAAAAATCTTGGCATAAAATAAAAAGTATTTGAACCACATGAAATTACTTAACTGGAAACAGAAACCTATCGAATAAAATTGCCTCAGTATTCCCCTGAATGTTCTCACAAAACAATTATCTGGTAATTTTACTTTCCTGGTATGTTGAATACTTTCTAAATCATCCAGAGGGAAGGGAGTCAATTTGTCCTGAGAAATAAACTGTAAACTTGAAATGAATAGTTTGCACATGCAAACCGAAGACCCATTATAATGCTAATGACAACCTGCCAGACACCGCTGCATCCTGATTGGTATCGGCTTACAGGGTGGGTGGGGGAGGGGTGTTAAATCCATCATTTGACACATGGATGTATGTTTTGGCCAAGGTTAACTTATCCCCAGCCTGGAAAGGCACAGAAGGTAGGTAGGGGTCATTTTTGAAGGTGAGCAACCTCAATAACAAAGTCATGGCTGAAACTCACCCTGCGTCCCCCACAGACCAGACGCGCAGAGAAATTAAATATTTTGGTCCACTTGATAATTCAGCAGCATCATCTAAGCAATATAATTAATCCAGCACAGTGCTATCGATTAGCAGGCGGCGCGTCTCAGTGCCAAGGATGAAGCTCCATTTTGCATGGGGGCGGTGGGAAGACAGTGGCATTCGTTTAGAATTCATAATTAGCAGAGCAGGGGCCACGTGACTTTGGCTAGCTGGAGCTAGTCAGCGCTTTCATGCTCATTCGTGTCAGGTTAGGGCCAGCCTTACTCTTCGGGATTTATCACCTTCCTTGAACACTAAGTGCCAACACGGTGGCTCCACTTACATGGACTTCCCAGAGTTTACCAATCCCATTCACACACAGAATTCATTATGTGAGCGCAGCACATGTTAGCATCAGCATTTATTCCCCTCTGTCATGTGGTTCAGCTGGCGCTTTTAGCTGAACCGACTTTCTGCAGTGATGCATATTTTTTTGTGTTTTTTAATCACTTTTTTCCCCTCATATTCATTTTTATCCCAGAAATGATGCAGAGGCATTCTTAAGAAAACACAGAAATCCTGAAAATCGACACAGTGCAACACAAACCTTTCAAACATTCAAATGAATTCAATCAACATGCAAATCTGTGGCTTAAAAACATTCAGCAAAAATGATTCAACACTGGCATCTAGTGGATGATACAACAGAATTTGTTTGCATAGATTAATTTACCGAAAAGCATATTTAAAAATAATGCATAAATATCTAATGAGATATAAGATAAGACTTTGTTGTCACTGAATTGCTGAGAACAACAACCAACGAAATTATAATGGCATTCCCTGATGTAACACGTCCAAGGCAGGGACACAACAACTATAAGGTGTACTAGTCACAAACAAGACATAACATGCAATAATTACAGATGATGACAAATAAGGTGTTATAATGAACATTTTAAGCGGTAATGAGAAATTAAAATAATAACAACAAAACAGTGGTGTGCTGGGTGGGCCGGATCTCGAATGATGCTGAGTGGCTGGACTGAAAGAGGTCCTACGATGTTTTGAGCTGTCTTTGTAACCCAGTGCAGATGTGCAATGGAAAGGATGTGACTTTTCTTCAAGCATACAAACCTAACCCTTCAAACTGAAATCACCCTTGTCTCATGTGATAGGTCTTCATTCGTAACACTCTGCAGGGTCTGTAATTGTACCTTTATCCATCTCTGGTCCTGATAACCGCAAATCCATTAAGTCTCTCATTTCAACCACAAGTGCAACGTAATTCTTTTAAGATGGATATTAACAAAAAATATAATGATGAACATGTCCTGACCCAGACTGAGTAGCAATGAGTTCAGTTATATATTAATATGATTAATAGTTAAATGAGCTCATTCAGGCCATGAGAATGGGCTGTGATGAAAACCAGGACATGCATGGTTTTTAATAATCAGGGGAAGGAGCTGGACTGAAGATCTGCGTAAACAGCCAGCCAGAATGCGCGTCACCTGACCTGCTGAGCTCACACACAGACATTTTATAGCTGCTTCTGGCCAAAATTTTTTCCAGGAGGGCGGAAGTCAGTTGCAGCTTAATTAAATTACAGAGGATTCTGGGATTAATCAACATGACATGACAACTTCAGAGATGAGGACCTGCCTGAATGTATAAGGATCAGATAATTAAAATATCAGAGATAATGGTAAACAACGTCATTACTGCGCACTTGTAGGGATCAAAATATAATTCTGCTCAAGTCAAAGGCACAACAGCTTGACAGGTAGAGCCTCATCAGTCCTGAATATGCCACCTTTGGTTTATGAGTCCGTGTCCCTGCTTTCCTCTCTGCTAAATAAATGTAATGAAATAATTCTGATCTAAAGAAGCAAACTTCCAGAAGACAAGCAGGGTGTAGGCAGTACCCACAGAGCCAGATGGGCTGGATGCCTTCTTATGCTGGTTCTCCACCCCTGGAACATCCCATACCGTATTGACAACAGCATCAGGGATCTCAACCTCCATCCACCTGTCTCAGACACTCATCAGCCATGGAATAGCAGCCATGGCTGCTGAACAGAAGGGTGTGAATCCATTAACACCTCCTGGCACCTTCTGGCCAAACCAGATTCTAATCACACCTGAAATCCTGTAGTTTCTGAGTATGTTCATACAAATACTGGATTTATCATCCTTGTGGGAGGAAATCACGAGAATACGTTTTCAGAAAATCACTTCTAAAAAATATGGTTGTTTATCAGTCTGGTTTTCAGGATATTTCCGTTGGCCATTTTGAGCCTCGTTTGTGCCATTGTACGACTGGATGTTGGGGCCAACCCTCTCTTTATGTACAACACTGCATTTGAATGTGGAGACCATGGACTTTAACCAGGGTGGTTTACAACATACAAAAGTGGAAAGATGCACAATCAAACCAGAAGCTATGCATCCCTATCCAAATGACCATCATTATCTTTGTTATCCTGGTTAAGGACTACTCAGAACAGGAACCTTTACCACGTGTTCGAAGTGCAACCGGGGGCAAAGCCATCACATTGCGTCATCTACGAATGTTTGGGTGAAGGGCACCAGAGCCTGCTTGTGTTTGGCTGTACGACAAGAAAACAGGCCTGCTAATGTGTGAAACTCAGTGGGAAACTCATCTTGAGCATGCACAGTCACATTCTTTGTGATCATTCCCCAACCTTATACTCAAAAATGATATCAGACTGGGCCAGAAAAGATATATACTGCTCAAAAAATTAAAGGAACACTGTGAAAACACATCAGATCTCAATGGGAAAAAAATCATGCTGGATATCTATACCGATATAGACTGGGTAATGGATACCACATCATTTGATGGAAAAGAAAATTATCAGCCTAAAGAGGGCTTAATTTAAAGACACCGCGAAAAACAACGTAAAAAATGATGCAGCAGGGTAGTTCATTTTGCTGAAATTTCATTGTGGCAATTCAAAATCATAGCCAGTAGTTTGTATGCCCCCCATATGCATGCCTGACAATGTCGGGGCATGTTCCAAATGAGACGACGGATGGTGTCCTGGGGGATTTCCTCCCAGATCTGGACCAGGGCATCACTGAGCTCCTGGACAGTCTGAGGTGCAACCTGGCAGGGTCGGATGGACCGAAACATAATGTCCCAGAGGTGTTCTATTGGATTTAGGTCTGGTGAACGTGGGGGTCACTGGTATCAACTCCTTCATCCTCCAGAAACCTGCATACTCTCGCCACATGAGGCCGGGCACTGTTGTGCACCAGGAGGAACCCAGGACCCGCTGCACCAGCATAGGGTCTGACAATGGGTCCAAAGATTTCATCCTGATACCTAATGGCAATCAAGGTGCCGTTGTCTAGCCTGTAGAGGTCTGTGTGTCTCTCCATGGATATGCCTCCCCAGACCATCACTGACCCACCACCAAACCGGTCATGCTGAACAATGTTACAGACAGCATAATGTTCTCCACAGCTTCTCCAGACCTTTTCACATCTGTCACATGTGGTCAGGGTGAACCTGCTCTCATCTGTGAAAAGCACAGGGTGCCAGAGGCAGACCTGCCAAATCTGGTATTTTATGGAAAATGTCAATCGATCTCCACAGTGTCGGGCAGCAAGCACAGGGCCCACTAGAGGATGTCAGGCCCTCAGGCCACCTTCATGAAGTCTGTTTCTGATTGTTTGGTCAGAAACATACACATCCGTGGCCTTTTGGAGGTCATTTTGTAGGGTTCTGGCAGTGCTCATTCTGTTACCGGATACCGGTCCTGTTGATGGGTTACAGACCTTCTACGGCCTTGTCCAGCTGTCCTAGAGTAAATGCCTGTCTCCTGGAATCTCATCCATGCCCTTGAGATCGTGCTGGCAGACACAGCAAAACTTCTGGCAATGGAACATTTTGATGTGCCATCCTGGAGGAGTTGCATTTCCTGTACAACCTTTGCAGGGTTCAGGTATCACCTCATGCTACCAATAGTGACACTGACCAAAGCCAAATGCAAAACTAGTAAAAAAAGTTTGAAAAGATGACGAGGGGAAAAATGCCAATGACCTCCACCTTTTAAACCATTCCTGTTTTGGGGGCATCTCATTGTTGCCCTTCTGGTGCATCTGTTAATTTCATTAACACCAAAGCAGCTGAAACTGATTAACAAGTACCTCTGCTACTTAACTGAGCTGATCAATATCCAAGAAGTTTAATTGACTTTATGTTATACTCTGATTAAAAAAGTGTTCCTTTTTTGAGCAGTGTACTTAAATCAAATAATATACAGTAAAACCTTGGATTGCGAGTAACTTGGTCTGCAAGTGTTTTGCAAGACGAGCAAACATTTAAAATAAATTTTAACTTGATAAACGAGCGAGGTCTTGCAATATGAGTATTATGTATATGCTTTGTCTGCCTAGCATCACGTAATCACAACTGAGCCAATGGTTCTTCTCTCTCTCTCTCTCGCTGCGGGATTGTGTTCCAATGTTCGTTCTTAGTCGGCGTGCCTCACACGTATAGTCAAAATTTAGTAGAAAAGCACCACCCAAGTATTGTAAGGGCGTGGCAGTGCGAGCAATAAATCTGTTTAACGACATTGCAATGTCACATTTCCACGAAATTGAAAAGGAGCCAAAAGCAGCTGTCATTGGATAAGTTCCTTGTTAAAGGTGCACAAAAAGAAAAAGATTCCAGTGAGCCAACAGATAGCAAAGATTCCGTTAGTTATAGTGAAATTCGTCCTGCAAAATAACCTTCCTCTACTCTCTCTCATCTCCCTCACACCATCCATGATTCTTTTCAAAGGTAAAGTGCAGGTTAATTTGTTTTATGTACTTTGTATTAATCATTTTTATGTGAATATTTTTGGGTTGTGGAACGAATCATCTGAATTTCCATTATTTCTAATGAGAAAATTCACTTTGATATACTGTACGAGTGGTTTGGATTACAAGCACGTTTCCGGAACGAATTATGCTCGCAAACCAAGGTACCACTGTATCTGCCTTTGCTTCTGAGGACAACTCTGAACATAGTTGTATTTACGCATTCAGAATCAGCTTTCTGTCATGAGGCAGGAGGCTTGCAATCCTATTAAAAGGTAGCAAAAACAAGCAGTCTGGAATATTCCAAAGGCAATGAGCAGGGGGAAGGGGGTAGAGATGAATGAGGTATGTATCTGCTTCTCATGATCTGCTGTAAAAATCGGAGGTGTCTCTGTGCAAGTGGAATTTGCCTCTCAGACCTTGGGAAAATGTCTCAATTAATGCTTCAAAATCACACTGAGTGGCCATTTTATTAGGTAGCTCTGTGTTGCACCAGGTAGGACCCCTTTCATCTCCAAACGGACTTCAAGGGTTCATGAATTGTGCATTCGCTGAAGCCCATCTAGACACCTCTGCTGTACTGACCTGTTATTTTTGTACTTGTGGCCTTCCTCTTGGTTAACGAATCTGGCTATTGTCCTCTGATCTCTGGCATTTCAGTGGTTTTTATCACATCCTTCTCTGGAAATGCTTTCGCACTGTAGTACATAAAAATCCCAGGAGGGTCTCTGAGACACTGGAACCACTGCACCTGACATTGTTTAGCCACTATAATGCTCAACCACACAATAATGGAACCTCTTGACCCTTCCTGTGCAGTTATGATTGGCTGTTTTGGGGGAGCAGGCTGTACCTAATAAAACTGCCATCTAGTCGTGCTCTGAAAAAGATTAATTTCAGGACCGTTCTCAACGACACTGCATGCTCAAGGCAAGTCCCAATGAAGGTGTATTCTCATAGCCGTGGTAACAGCCACCCAGAAAGTCTACGTACATTTGGCGGCGAGTGTAACAAGCCCCAAGATCTCAGCTTTGGCTGCCCCAGCTCTGTAGTCCAGCCAGTGCTGTTCACGGCAGGAATGGACTCACAGCTCCTTCATTATTTGTGCCTCCATATGTGCACCGATCTGCAGAGAAGAGCCCCTGTGGCATTCTGTTCCCCCATGGCAGTGAGTAAAACATTTTTAAAAAGTGTTGGCAGAATTTAAAGCATCTGGTTCGGGGCTCTGTATCTCACTGTGATTGAGAGCTTGTTTGAAAGCTCCCCTGCAGAGGGATGAAGTATCAATGGAGGATATGACTATAGAGATGACCCACCTGCCTGAATGGAGAGACCTTCCTCATCCATAGGAAAGGTGTATGTGTGAAAAAATGGCTGACCTTCTCCTTCTTTGACTTATCATAGGGATCACAGAGCCTAAAAGTGCCAATCAATCCAGAAAACATACCTAATCTGTTACAATCCCAGGGTGCTGCTCCTCTACCCTTGTGCTACACAGCCTTAATCACTCTGAAGAAGTTTTCTAGAACTGTTTCCTGAAATCGTATAAGACAACTTTAAAAAGCAAAAGTGGTAATAAAAGCAATCAAGATAATTTCTGAGGAATTTTAAGTGAATGGCCATGTCCGATAAAGGCAGGACACATTAGGAGTGGAGAGAGCACTTGCATTTACCGTGTTCTCATTCCAGAAATGACCCTAATGCAACAAAAAATACAAAAGAAAACATTACTACCCACAGGAAGAGGAAAATGGTGCGAAAGTAGCAGACAAAAATACAATTATCAGGAGTGACCCAATTCAATAGACGGATCACTGGCAGTTATGTAAATAAAAACCATAGGTATACAATACTAAAAACTATCTGAAACTGAGGAGGTGGGAGGGTTAACACTCTTTAGATGGAAAATGAGCTGTTTATTTCCATTGTTCTTTCCATTGAAAGAAGGCTGTCAAGGAAAGCTTTAAATGTTAAGTAACAAGAAGAAAGATACAGTAACATCATAAAGGGAGTCATAGCAGAACGCCGTTGTAATCTGGTAAAGGAGACGATGAAGTAGAAAGAGAAAGGGAGAGGAAAAGATGGGAAAACTTTTCTTATTAATGTGGAAGACGCATCTCCCACGGTCTGCAGATAAAGCACACGGACAAGTGGAATGCTGACACAGTCTCTGTGACCGGCTGCGTGAAATACTGTCACATGAAAGGTGAGAATATGAGATGAATTCGGAGAGAGGCAGGGAGAGAATTATGACAGCACAAAGCATCTCGAGGGAAAAGAGAATGAAAGGGAGGGGACCGTGAAAGTGAGAGATGCACCCGCAAAGTGTAAGGAAGACCAGGGACAGCCGCCTCATAATCACTATCACATGGTGACAAGTTTAAGCTGACCATATCCCACCTGAACTTCTGAACTGGGTTACACGTGGCAACAGCATTTGGTCATGACAGTGTCACCATCCAAAATGCTGAGGGACAGATATAAATGTCTCACTCTTCATCAAAACTGCGTCCACCCCATGCTAGGATAGTATGTGCATGATGGGACGGGGACAAAGTCAGTCAAAGTACAAGGAACTGTGCATCCTCCGTCCACCTGCTACAACTTAAGGGCTGTGCATGTGTGTTTGTGTCTGAGCATGCTCACATCACCCCTGCCAGCATGCAGACAGATCAATCCAATTAAGCTCGACCATTCCATCAATAGTGACACACGGTCCGAATTTCCACTGCTACAGTATGGCTGTAAATTGCACCTGTTCTCAGGACAGTGGGTCCACACTGCAGTTTCATTTACAACACCATCACATCCCTGTACTGAACCTTGGGTTTGAACCCAAACAGCCAATTTACAATAGCAGTGGACCCTGTATGAACAGAATGAAGCTCAGGTGAGAAACAAGAGGAACGGGTAGAGAGAAAACTCATGACCTTTAAAGGGCCAGATTCCCTCAATAACCAGAGGCAGCATTATCAGGCTCCCTTAAAGGGGTGCCATCAATCGTCTCTGAGCAACAAGCCTGGAGAAGAGCAACAACCCTGTCCACGCACCAGAGATGACTTCCTGTGTGACAGACGGGATCCCGCCGAATGCCATCTTACACACTAAGGGGCATGATGAGCTAACAGGCGTATTTGGAAGATTGTGCACCGGGGGAATTAACAGCCATGGTGTCATGCCCTACTCATGCCGATACTCCTGTGTGCCCGGCTACCTTTTGTGGAATCCCCATGTTATCAGCTGTTTCTAGTTGTGTCAAATTAGTCCTGTGTATGTAAGTCCACGTTACAGTATGTCTCCCCAGAGTATGGTTCGCAAGTCCAGTCAACGTCTTAACGTCACTAATGTTTCCTGTGCTCCTGATTCTGTCGTCCCTTTAATAAACCCTGAGTTTACGGATATTCCTGGACTCCTGCACTTGTCTCCCTGCCATGTCACAGTGAGTTCATGTTATGTTCATGTGAGTTCCAGGTTCATGTTATTTTAAATATAAAGGTTTCACTGACACTCTGCAGCAGAATAGAGCCATTTTCTGGACATCTACTCCATACCCATAGCAGAAAACCCATAATGTCATCCTGTCTAAGCTGGTTAGAGCTAAATACCCACTGCTTAGCATCATACATCCACCTAAGCTGTGGAGATTTTGGCACACACATGGTTATAACACCCAGAACATCCACCAAGCCGCACACAGAATCGCATTATGGGATTATACCAACACGACCACAACTTAATCTATCAGTGTCCGCATCTGTGGGGACTGACGGCTCCTTTATTACAGAGAGCTTCACACAGGCCGCAGCGGTGGCAGGACAGCCAAGCTCAGCAGACACGACTTTGCAGATAAATCCGTTTCCCTTGATACATCACGACCCTCTGCTTTCCTCTTCCAGAAAGAGTGACCCTCACACCTGTCGCTTCTTCCTCCAATGACCACAGCAGCTCCTGGCTGCACTGACTCTCCAGTTCATCTGTTTTGGATTAATGATGGCTGAGCCTCCCCATTTCAGATGGGAAGCATCTAAAAACCAAAGGAAAGGGATGGTTATCCTCTCTATGTGCAAGTGAATAGTTTTACTGTATTTCTTGTATTTCAGACTGACATACAATTTTCAAGCTTTACCCAATAAAAAATATGCAATAAACCACCAGGTAATAAAAAGTGAATTATTTCTTCCATTATTTTTATCAGGTTTTATTTATTCATAAATTTACTTAATTAAAGGTTTTATTGGCAACATCATTTATATTTATGCCACATTTTTTTACTATTATGTGATGATGGGAGGGCTGTATAACCAGAGCTGGAGCAATGGAATCTTCAATCATGAAAAAATTTGTTTTGTTTAATTGGTTTGCTTTAATGAACTGGTACAACTACTTCATTTTAGTAGGCCTGTGATTTTTATAACATGTTCATGCTCTGCACCCAGCTCAGTATTTATACTGCATAAAGTACAGCATGTTACATGTCCAGGATGGTAACCCTTAAGTGCAACATTGTTCCTGAACTCCTGAAGCTGCAATGCTACTGATACTATTACCAGGCTCAAGCTCTCTCCTGAAAAATGGATAGCCGTAAGACACCCCCAGCATAAAAAACAAGGTTTGTTGCCACAGTTAGCCTGGCTCTTAACCATGAAGGCAGTTTTATGACCTCGTTTACAGTACTTAGTAAAATAGACAGTTTAAATGTCTTTTTTTTACTACAGTGAACAAGGTAAGAAAGAGCAACATAACCTACTGACAGTGCTTGGCTCAGTATATGTGGTTTCAGGACCCTGGACAGCACATATCTTAGCAAAGGGTGCTACGGCATCATATATTCACATTCATTTCATTTAACTGATGCCTTCATCCAAATCAACTTACAGTAAAGGGAAGAGTTATCATTAAAATGTGCTCTCTGGGATTTTAACACAACCTTTGCATTGTTGAGATACCGGAGCTCTATATGCTGCCTATACTTAAAAATCAGAGTCTCAGAATGGTGCCATAAACTGCACCTGCACTTAACCAATTAGAAGAACCAGGAACAGCACCTAGAAGTGACCTATGCAGTTTCCGCACAAAGGATGTTGTCCATCAAACACAGGGGTCCCCAATCCCTGGCCACTGTGTGTATTGCACTGGCCCAGACTCAGCTGGGGTACAACTCATTGAAAACCAACCCATGTGGCCCTGGCCACCTTATACATTTGCAGAAAAATTGAACAGGCAATTTCAGGAACTAAGCCTGTTGTCATATTTCCCTCAGACCCTTTCCTTCTCACTCTAACTAAGGAGCTGCCTGCTAAGTTTCTGACACCAAATGGCCAGGACATGGACATAACAGTTCTGAAGTGACACCTACACTGAATCCCGATCAGACCATGACTTTTTAGGTACTTGTGAATAGAGAAACTCACCACTTTCATCCTACAAATGTGAGGTGAAGGTTGGACTTTCGATCTACAAACCTCTCAGAGATAGCACTTTCAAAAATGAAGATAAGTCTAAGTACTGCTCTCGCCGAACTGATGTAAGGGACTGCATTAGACTGACAGATCAACCATGACCCACACTACAAAGCACCAACAATTCCAGTCCAAACTCCTTGTTTACTGCTTTCCGGGCTCTGCTGATGATACTAATAGATGCAAGTAATACTTTACATTACACTGAAAATGTCTAGGCCTGTGTTCTCAAGCTCAAAAAACCCCAGAGACCAGCACAGACAATATGGAATCATACTTGACACAAACTCAAGCCAACTGACAGCTGCATGCTTAACTAGAGAGCAGCTCTGCTGACTGGGGGAACTTCAGAAGAACATAGAGCAGTTCAACCAACGAGGGAGCTGCAGAGAGACTCAGAGCAGTTCAGGCAAATTGGAGAGCTTTAAAAGGACATGCTAGTTCCTCCCCTGCCTATACACATCAGACACATTGACAGAGGCACAGCTGGGGTGACCCCTGCCTGAGTACCCCTGCTCAGATTGACCTTGCCAGATCGTCTGTGTGTACCACCTTCCTTAGTCTTTTAACTTTGCATCACTCGTGACATCTGATTATATATACAGTATGAAGTTGTCTGAAACCAAAAAAAGCACAAGTGGCTGCATAACTTCCATTCTGCTGTTTTTACATCCCATCAGGTTCCCACTAGAGGTCTCTCGTTAATCATCTGATACTGAAGATACACTGAGCAGGGTCCTTATATCCATGTGTTTAAAGGCCACATGCCCAGCTTGGCTGATTACTGGGGAAATGGCTTGATGGGGAGTGATGTAGGATTCTTGGTGAACACAGCCACCATCCCACACATAAGCAGCTTTTCAGTCAGTCGTTTTTGTTTCCTCTAGGCCCTGCTGCTCACATCACACAGCGGTGCGGCATTTCAGATGTTCCGAGCATGTGACGGCGGCCTCGCAGGCATGGGGGAAATAAAATGAGCTTGGACGGTTTCCAGAGGAAGGGATCATTTCCATCCAACCGTGTGCATACGAATGACGCAGGTTAACAAAGGTTTTGGAGAAGGGCTGCCGGCTGAAATGTCACCACATGCTAAGCGTCGACTTTTCGAAGGTGCCAGAACTAGCATGGCGGTACAGTTTGTCAAACAATATGGGCTCGCAATCGTTTAAATGAAATCGGCAAAAAATTTTGTGACACCCTGCACTACTCATATTCTCGTTACATTTAACAAATAATCGGCTTGCATTAAACCTCTTCTCACGCAGGCTGAAACCCATTCAAATGAGGCTGGAACCAGCACATATTCAGCACAAAAGCTGTACAATAAAAAGGGACAATTATCACATATACATGGACCAGGAAACTACTGTGTCTCTCAAACTTATTGAAGAAACATTGTACTGTTGGCTGACAGCCAACTAGGGGAATTTTCTAAATGGAAGGGTAGGGACCTATGTACATGTCACACATGGACCCTCCCAGACTGCTTCCTATGGTGCTGGCATTCTCACTGCAAAATTAAACCAATTCCACTCGCGGACTCGGAAGCGGATGAACCGTGATCCCGGTGACTAATCTGCTGGCCTCAGCAGCATGCTGAAGGAGCATCAGGTTTTCAAGCTGTAATATTAAATAAAAACATACGCTTACTCATGCTGGTACTGTTTAACATTTATGTAAAAAATGGATAAGCCATCCATCACAAGTGACACCCAAGTCATCGCTGTCAATGTGATCGGGGAAGCCAGATTTTGTATGAAGAGATTATGGTAAGACCATCAACAGCCCCTGGGTCAGTGCAAAAAGCCTTCCCTTTCATCTCTACAAGGCCTGGAGGACCAGCGACAGAAGTGAGGATGTGAAAGTAGAGATTTACTTGTAGAGGTTCCTTGGGGTGCATGGCAGCATCTTCTCTGCTCTTCCCAGACTCCCAGCAAGAGTGAGCACAAAATCTAGAAGAATGCAACACAACGGCTAAGCTGCATTAATCGTGGGGGTGCTTCTCGATATCCTCTAATCCAATTAGGCTCCCTGTGATCCGGAAGTGAGCCTGTAGTCTAACTGAAACCCACAGCAGCGCAACAACATGTTGTACTGCCCCCTGCTGGGCCACTGCAACCCTCACAGCAACACATGGGATTTCACCATCCCGCTCCCTGTTGCATTGATATGATCCCTCTTGCTTTAATATGAACACTAAAGTCAGCAGATCTTGTAGATGTTTGTAGTTTTAACCCTTCAGACAGGTACAGACAGAGCTACACAAGTACCATGGGCAGGACTTAGAGAATTATAAGCAGACAAAAAGGTATTCAACTCAAACCAATGCAAGAACACCAAAACATAAGGAGTGTTGATGGGTCCGGCACTCTAATTCCACTTATCCCTCTTTCCCTATGAAGGGTAATTTTTTTTTTACATTAATCATAATATAAGCTTGTTCCACATCCCCAGAGTTGGCCATCCTCAAAACATCTGCCTGGTTCTCATTTCCACCCCCCATTCCCCAGATTCATGCCCAGCCCTGGGCCACACTGAGCCTCCTGTCCCTACAGGTGATATACACCGACTCACTGTATGGTTCATGTGAGTTTTTAATATTTCATATATACAGCATCTCCCTGCTTTGTGTACTTTCCTGAATTAGATTCAGCATTGTTCCCTGAAGGTAAATTTAACTGAATATAACAGCAATAATGATTGAACTTACGACCCTGCATGAAAAACAGACAGATATTTGGGAATCAGACTGTCCCCATGAAACCAAACTGCACGAGCTACATATTTATATGCGCTTTTAAACTGCTCTGTTTCTAACCTGTATTATTGCTATATTTTGAAGCCCCCCCAAGATAAAGAGAATAGCTTTTATAATGATGCAAAATGACAAAAAAAATAAGAAAACATGAAAGTAGCCAAGAACATAATTCACAGAATAATTCATAGAATTCACACATTTTACTGGGGTCCACCCATGATGCAGTAGCTTTATTTTAAATGAAGACTAACAGAAAAAGCTGAATAAAGTCCAGAAGGGGGCACTAGCTATACTACTCCAAATATACCCTTAGGTCCCACATGTTGTGCCGTTTCTTATCAACTGATATTCAGAGAGTGACTGGATTCCAGGTCTCCCCAGATGCCAGAGAAAAGCTTGTGATTAACACCTCCCCACCCACCCCATCCATGAATAAATTCCAGCAGTATCACACTGTTTCTATGCTGACCTTTTACCACTAAAACTGTCTCTCAGTCCACCTCTAAAAACACCTTAAAGCAGCTTTCCATTATCCCTGTGTGCTTTAACATAAACGCGGGATCCATTAGAAAGGCCCAATATAGGCTGCTAGTTTAAGCATATGCCTGCCTCTGCTTGTCTGTGCACTTGTGTGAAAATGCATGAAGCATAAAAGCTGAGTTTGCTCTGCTTTACAGGCTCCTTGTCGTACTAATTCACAGACCATTCTGTGGTACCATTTGGCTACTTCTGTATTCAGAGTGCTGGCTACATTTAAACAGAAAACCTATCAGGAGATATTTGTGGAGATGAAGAATACCAGACAGGTACATGCAAAATAACAGATGTAAACAGTTTAACACACACACAGTAATGCAGAGTAAGACCAGGTAACACAGGTGAGCTGAGAATAACAGAGACATGCAGAGGCAGAGTATAACTGAGGGATATGCAGAGGGGACATGCAAAGTAACAGAGGAGCAAAAAATAAGAGAGATGCAGACTAAAAGCAAGTAATAGATACAGAGTGATATATACAGAGTAGCACAAAAGTAACAGAGGGACATGCAGAGTAACACAGAGGAGCAGAGAATAACAGTAACTAAGTAACTAAGGTATACACAAGGTAACACAGCCAAGCTGCAGAGTAACGTAGGATAACAGAATGTAGGAACGTGGTTCATTTAGATGGGGACAACTAAAAAATTAAAGGTGCTTCTTCTCTCTTTTGAAAAATTTATCAGGAAAATCAACTTGATATACATAAAGCCCATGCAGCTCAGGCTACTAGGATTTTTTTTCTTTTTTTTTGGGGGGGGGGGGTTGTGTTTCAGTGGCGAGGGAGTCACAGTTATTAAAGCAGCGGCCTGCAACGCTGACTCACCTCCCAGGAGACGTCTCAAGCTCTCCGCGACGTTTCTCATCAGCATACCAATTTCCGTAAGCTGAGCCCAGCGCCCGCACACAGATAACAGCCAGGTCAGAACCCACTACGGGGTCAGCAATTTTTTTGCCCCATTTCAGCCACACCAGGCCGCCTAACACACAATGATGCAACATAAAAATTTTGGTAATCAATGATCAAGTTTTGACATTGTGTACAAACATACATCTGTTCATTTTCACAGAGAAAATATAAATGAATACACACAGAGATGTATGCTAAATAAATATGTACAGAGTGCATCATTATATTCCATTACTAGTCCCAATATGTGTTATTAGAAAAAATGCAGGCAAGCACGACTGAAAGGTCAGGAAATACTACAAAACAAAAAACAGATAAGGACAAAAAGCTGATAATGTCTTGATCACAACATGCATCACCAGGGAAACTGGAGCCATGATAATAGGCATGTGATTCTCCCCAGAGAATATTCCAGATAAACAGAACAGTTTGTGAGATGTCTCATGGTTCACCAACAGATCCATGCCATCAGCACTCAACAGATTCTGTGAGTAAAGTGAATCCACTGGGCAAGACACCCTGCTTTTCACCCTGCTTTTCTGACAGGTTTTGGAGATTGCCAAGAAAACCCCCAGATTGGAGGCAAACTGGTATTCGATCAGCATTGGCAAATCGGCATCTCCAAATCCAGTAGTGTGAAAAGTGTTGCGACTGAAAATGAGTGTGATGACAAGCTAGAGCCAATGAGAGAGTAAGACACAGAGAGGGAGGAGAAACTGGGGGAGGAGTCACATGCTAAGTTTACACTTTACAACTATCAAAGTCGTCAGATCGCTATACATCATCAACAATGATGGTGGCAGCAAAAATTCGGCTGTCTGTTTGGACTCCAGAAATGTAAGAAAATTTGGTTGAACTTGGGCAAGACCACCAATGCCTTTTTGACATTTCCAACAATCTGTACCACAACCTAGGTTAGTGCATGGGATTGTGTTATTTCCACATGCCACTTCTCGTTTGTGTTTTGGTGACAAAAAAATTCGTTTGAAGACCAGACTCCTCCTTGTGAAAGATCTTGTAGTGTGTGACCCCCCGTCACTGATCAGTCATGTAGTGTGTAAAGCACAATGACTTAAAAACTCCCGATTACATCGTGTACTGTGAACTTGGCATAAGTGACAGTCTCCACCCACATGAGGGTCCGCTGCTCCGTTGACCGAAGGGTATTGCTTTGCTGGGAAGAAGGACAAAGCAGGTGGTTTAAAGTGAAAGCATCACAGGGTGGACTGCACATCGATGGGCAAAGTGCATCAAAATATTCCAATGACAATTTTAAAGATATTACAGACAAGAATTATAATTTCTGTGGAATTTGGAGAGCCGTTTTGACATGGTCAGTGCTGCGAACAGATGAACAGTGTCACCTAACAAACTTTTTTAAGCTGAAATTTCCAGCAATTTGTTAATTTCTTGTAACATACTGGAATCCAGTAACTATGACGAGATGTCTGTTTCAGACTGAAGAACAATGGTGAATAGGCTTGGCTCACGCTAGGCCCCAGAGATGCATCATCGCCTCACACTGTATGCTATTAAGAACAGTGGGGCAATGTGATTGGCTAGAGGGACTTAATGAACCATGCCAAGCCATATTAGAGCCACATGTGATGCATCACTACAGCCCTGCTGAGGACAGCCACCTGCTTACTGCCTAGCGAGTGAGTGGCATAGCTAAAACCAGGCTATGATCACTTAGCATGTGGTCACAGATTGACATGGCCCAAATTTCAGCACTCACAATAAAGCAATTAATCCCAGTTAACATCGGAGTTAAAAAGTCACATCAGATAAATCAATTACATGTGAATGACAATGATGAAAGGAATGAAGGCTAGGAATGAAGGCTAGGAAGAGCGACTCGAAATTCAGAGGTCTGTCTGAAGTTTGCAAGGAGGCACTAAATATGTGATGTGGGAGTCTCAGATCACGTCTTCTGTCCCAAGAATGGTTTAAGCACCGCCAACACACTGGACAGCCAGCCTCAAACGAAGCCTTTTAATGTTTCACTAATGAACGGCATAAGTCAGAACATTAAACAGCAGCCACCTCACAGAAAAGTGGCGCTTTACATGGCAGGAAAAATGATAAACAGCACCTCCTACATGGTGAGTGGTCAGTCATTGTTTTGATATAGCTACCACTATTCTGTTCAATTCAGTGTTTTCTTTTTAACAGAAATGAAAGCACATGACAAGGCAGGTCATGTGACTGAGTGGCATTCTCCAAATCCCGCAGCAGCTTGAACATGGCCAAACAAGAGAAGTGAGCAAATAGCCAGCTAGGTGAACATGGCTCCAAACAACTGCAAGCCACCCAGTTTGGGTGTCTACTCTCCTTTATCATTACCATAATCAGTAACAACTGCTGAAAACCTAGAATGCCTCACTGATCACAAACACTCTTTCAAAAGAGCATCCCTTTAATGTTGCCTCCCATGATTAACATGCTCTGCCACACAGTTTAATAACACGCTCATTCCATCCCTTATAAGGCAGGGAGGACAGCTATACTGACTTGCGATTTGACAAACGGAAACCCATAGTGGGTGGGGTTATGGCACCCTGCTTGGTCACATGCTGGGCTAAGCAGCATCCTATTGGCTAGCTATTTGGTCCTATTGGGAATGCAGCAGCGGTCGGCTGCATGATAATGTCACCCATCGCAGCATGCCGGTCTCATCCACCACCTATCGCCAGCCCTGAGCACGGAAGCTGAACCATCGCACCTCCTGCGTGGCCAGCGGCTAATTAATGGGTGAATGGCAGCATCCCAAGCCAGAAGTAGGCAGAGGGCACAGCAGGACGGCATGAAGACCGCATCAGCAGGTTCCACTTTTCCTCTCGGCATGCCAGGCATTGAGGGAGGGGGGTGCTGAGCATAGCTCTTAAAGCAATCTGGCTTAATGATGAAATACCTTCGACAGTAGACACCTGTCCACATGAAAATCTGTGGAGCGTTGCCCTTCTCCAACCGCTCTGATGTACAGCAATACATTCAGGAAGTTTCAGGACTTCTTCAGCTGTTTCCAGGTCACCAAAAGCATGGCCATTTGGAGGCTTTGATACGCCCCTTCTCTCTTACTCCAGTTTCCAGAAAGAAAGGCAAACTGCTCAGTTTGCTTCCACTGATGACTGTTCCCCTGTGGTTTTTAAAATGCTATTCCCCTTGAGGGGGTCCTCAGATGCCATCCCCCCCAAGGTCACATGTCCTCACCACAGTTTGCCCTGAAGCTTGCTCTGTAGACACCAAAGCTTCTGCCTGGGGCGGTTGTACTTTTCTCATGCTTCACTTCTCTAACAGGCTTCCAGAAGCTAACAGGAGCTCGATGGCTCCACGGAGCAGCCCGATGCGGCACACCTCACCGGAACTATGGCGAGTCAACCGCTTATCGGCACAATGCCAGATATGGAGCCCTGACAGTCACACAAAGCATAGCCAGTTCTAACTCGTCATCATGCTCCTCTGTGCCATCTGCCACCACCATGCCTCCCTGGATGATCCAGCGGGGAAGGTGACCCAACCCCCCCCCACAATATACTGCTCTCTCCAGCCAATACGGACTCCCATCACCCAGCCAGTGAGGTGCCATTCACAGCAACTCCAGCTGATGTATCACCCATTTTAAAGGGATGTTGTTTTTGCGTCCCCTTAAAGCTGAGCGACCACACAGAGGAAATTTAATTACTGGTTCAGGGAGCAGCAATCCTTCATTGTCTGGCCAAATACTTTCCGTCTTGTGGGCTCCCTTTGAGAGATACTGATCGAGATTAAGTTTGCCCAAATCAGTGATTCTTCCTAAGGAAAACATTTTCCTAAATTGAAATTATACCACATGGAGGAGAAAGGAGACCTACCGGAGTGGCTGTTTATGAACCCAAATCTCGTCTGTATTTCAAAAGCTCCCTCGCCCTTGGCCTCGAAATCCCCAGCATTTTGGCAGATTTGGATGGCTGAATTGTAATCAATTTAAAACTGTGAATCATAGACGAAGTTCCCCACGATGCATTTCACTGAGGGAACAAATGCAGCCAAGACTGGCCACACCCCCCACCCCACACCATCAATTCATCTATCCTTTTACACTAAAGACGTCTGTACAGTATGCAAAGAGACTTAGATGCCTTGTGACTTCTGCAAAGCTACGCAGCCGGGTCTTTGAGGGGTAAATGGACTGTTTGTGTTTGGGGACTGGAGAGATTTGTTAATAAAAAAAATTATTCTGTTAAGTGAACATGCCATGCATTTGCTCTTAATTATCCTCAGAGTGTCCAAGTTATCGATCGATCTGTAGAGCCATGAAAAGGCCACAAGAGCAAAGAGCCCCCTGTGATGGAGGTTCTGCTCATTGTCACAAAGTGTTGATTTAGCCTGGAGTAGCTAATGTTACAATGTTACCAGGATCCAACATGTTTCATTACAAAAACAGAGCGAATGCCCATATCTTCCCTCCCATCAATTAATTGAAGCAAACTGGATGACTGCAATTACTAAGTGATTTCAGCACCTGTTGACAAATAGCAAGTCCAGAAAAACAGCAGCTATAGAAACATCCCAAGTAGAAAGGTGTCAAATCATGGGAAGAAATAAGATTTTAAAACCCACAGTTGGTGGGATTATCCTCTGTCTCTCGGACTTGTCCCTAATTTCTATTGGTTACTGATACACAAGGGATTAAACAAAGACAGTGATTGGAAGAGCGTGGTAATCCCACCCACTGAAGACTTTTAAGTGAAATGAGGTTTAAAACAATTTAGGTGCTCCAAGAGGAAACATGAGGAACAATGCCCTTTAGCGATTCACCTCATGCCAGGACATGGCTCTGGCAGACTGAAAATTCTGCCTTCTAGTGTATTGGAGCGAAGACCCAAGGGGATATCAGCCTGTTTACAGGGTCAGGGATGATCTTCAGCGACACTCTGACAGGGTGACTGCAACAAGCAGGTTTCCCTGCAGGTCAGCGACAACTGCGAGTGCTGGAAACGCCACCAAATGATGGAGCCTTCCTGGCCCCACTCCTAAGCCCCCATGCATAGCCCTTTCCGGGGAAGGCAATTATAGTGATAGTGTGAGAGAATATGGGTGATAATGAGCACTGCTGGGGGAAATCAGCACTAATATACCATTCAGAGTGGAGCCCACCTCTGTCAGGATCGGGGGTGTAACTGGCAGAGGGATCTTGTCGATAAGTGTGTAAGTAAAATGTATATGTAAACACACACACACGCACATACACAAACACACAATCAGATATTTCTCAATCTTTACGCCCACTTCCATGTTGACGCAGCTGACAAATATCAGGAACAGTTGCTGTTGGAAATTATGCTTGTTGCCATTTATGTATTGCCTGTAAGTTTGCAGAGTGACACTTAGGCTGCTCAGGAAAGAGTGCAGGCTAAAGTGCACAAAACATGTTTTCTTGCCGATATATGCTAACCGCAGAGTTTCAGTTTAGTTAAAGCCATTCCGAAATAGATGTTGCAAAATCATATGTGCCTATACGTTATTATACACAATTGTCTTGTTCCGCTTAGCAACAGCAAGTACTAATAGATACACTCATGTGTTATCATCTATATATGGTATTAAAGGAAATCAAACTGTATCATGTGATCCTTCTGCTGTTCTGTAGCTAGAAGTGTAAAAAATAAAAGAAGCTGAAAGGGAAGTTCCCCTCCGAAGTCGGCTGAGTCGAGTCAAGAGACAAGTCTCTGTGACCGGACCGAGCTTCCCTCACAGCGAGATAAAGAGATCACCGGTGTTGCGTCTTGCTTTGTATCCAGAGACTGGTCACCCAGCAGGCGTTCAACACCTAGGCTGAACCCAACAGTTGCGATTTTCCTGAGAACATTTCCTCATAATATGTTCAGAACTTACAGAAAGGTCTGCAAACACATAAACCCACTCGCCAAGCTGGTTACAATGCCGTATGATGTTGAAGCTCACGCCGGTCAAGCCCCCACTGAGCATAACATACACCAGCAAACACATTGGCTCCCCAAAGGTACCCATCTCTCTCTCCTTCTCTATCTCTCTGAAACAGACAACCAAATTAGCCCCATTTATTTCTAGTACTAAGGCCTAGCAGAGGTCATGGCAGCCTGCCCAAACATCCTCAGCCGAGTTGGGCAGGTGCCAAGGCTATCGTTTATCATTCTGGACCAAAACTGGGCTGTGGCATTTCCTAATTTAGTTTAATGAACACATAGATGCTGTTTATGCACCATAACACACATTTAAATAATTAAAAAAAACTAAACCCCCAAAACATCAAACTGCAACACTGCTGACGTCCCACTTTATCTGCCCACATAATCTGCTAGATTAAACGGGAATCAAGAGGTGAAGTTTTCCTGTGGCCTAGACGAAATACTGTGGCTAGAGGGTTTCAATAAACTGCAGCAGGCAGAGTAGCAGATCTGGGGTCAGGAAAGCACCATGAAATATTAATCTATCATAAACTCATTATTTTGCTGGTGCTGTCTGACTAAGTAGTGATTGATTGCTCTAGACTGGCAGAAAGTGCAGGAGACAGAAAGGAGATGTTGGAGGATAAAATAACCTTGTGTGTCCTGTATGTTTTTCTTTTTTTTTGGAAGATTAGTTTTCAGTAAGGTAAAGACATTTTTAAATCACAATAATGTCAACTGTTAACATTTAAGTGTAGTGCAGTACCGTTTGTAGGACAGAAAACTTATTAACCTAAAAGCCACACAGCTGTGCTCCTCATTTCATGCATTTGCCTTTGTAACAGAACTATTGGGATAACATGAGCAAAAAGCAAAGAGGATTCACTGCAGTTTGGAGCAGGTAATCTGACAGAACAACTATCCGTGGTCTCTGTCCTCAAAAACCCCACTCTGAATTAATTTAAAAGGATTAAGAAATCCCCTGAAGATGCGACCTATCAGACAGAACATCAAAGAGCTACCTCTAATTATGCAAACAGCATAGACTTTCCCTTAATTACTCGTCTGCTCATCGAGCAGACTTGACATTAATATAGCGCGATGGTATCCATAGCCCACCTGCTTTTATTTCAGCACTGTCAAACACCCGCAGAGGCATGCCATACCACTGAATGCCTCTTACAACCTCAAAAAACTAATGAAATGCAAGCCACTGCCTATGGGCTGTTGCAGAGCCAATCAGTAATCAGCCACAGCAGGCCTCATTATTTATTGGCTGTCAGTGTTCCAAAATAAATGGCCGTGCATGACCATGAACTGGAACTACAACTGCAAGCAACACCGTTACATCACACAACCTCAATTACTGCCAAACGCCTTCCCTTTCAGCTTCAATGCACAATTGAGCTACACATGAGAACTCGCACAGCGATGTGTCATCTAGAAACTCCTTTTTCAAACAAATTCAACCCCAGGTCATGACCTCAAACCAAATCAATTCCAGACAGAATGTCAAGGCGAAACATTTATGCAACATAGAGAAACAGCCATTTAAGTGACATGGGCAATACTAGATTGAGATACGTTCAGTACAGCATTTAAGCTACACGCCAGAGTTTAAAAAGTAACTACATTATGTATTTAGAGCATTGAATAAACAGGACAGAGAGATGCACCAATGAAAGGGAGTTCAATCACGGGTCAAACATGGCAAGCTGAATTAACTTTACATCGTGATGCAGGAGAGTCTAAGATGGATGGAGTAATGGGAGGGTCACATGACAATGTTCATTCAGTCATGAAGCAGGAACTTCTGTAGATCCTCAGTTATAGAAGTGTTCCTCTCCAGCAGCCGTTCCACGACTCAGAGCAGCAGCTCAAGACTACAAGATGGTGTCCCAAGCCCCCAGTCTGTGAGTTGGCCCAGTATGGGTTAAAAAGTACATTACCACCAAGGCCAAAAGGAAGGGTCATGGCACAACAAATGTACAAGCACAAAAAATAAGCCACCCTCCCAGTTTTAGGCCATTACAGCATTTTCATGGAAGTTGAATTGCTGTTACGTTTCAGCACCTCGAAAACAAAGAAACCCTCAAGGGACATGGCCATGGCCAGTCAGTAAATAATGAGGCTCGAAAAAGCTGAGAGGAGGAATTCGATGACTGAGGAAATTATTTCCCCACATCCTTAAACATGTGTATCCGGCTCAGAGATTTCATTAGGCCTACAGGTTTAAAAAAAATTTTTTTTAAAAGAAATCTGTTTTCACAAGCTCATTGCTGTGTTCATTTCTCCATAAGTCTTTATCCTATGTGTCGCTCACCAGAGAAAAATGAAAGTGGGGTGGAATAAATGAACACAGCATCCCTCCTCCAGCACCTCCAGCTCCAGCTGGATCCCTAACAAACTGAAAAAATTATACCCACACAGGATTAATGACATGGTGGCTTAACCAATCAAGCAGTACGATACAAGTAACAAGTTATTCTGACTACCACCAACTTTAAAGGGCTAATTACCATAGGCAGAAGGGAAAGATAAGCCCTAAATGCATGTTCTTTCTTTTAAAGTGTAATGACTTTCTCTTACAATAATAACGGTTTAATTCAATTAATTCTGGAAAGTTTCTAACAGACTCATTCAGTGTTTTCTTAGGAGATGCTATGTTTTCACAATATAAGCGCCGTACAGGTAAAAGAGAAAATTATAGTGTTATCTGTTGACCCATTTTAGCAACAAGATAAATGATGTTTTGTATTGCACAGTGGGCAAGATTAAAATGCACTGTCAATCACTGAGTTTGACGGACTTCCCACTGGCTACTTCTCGGTTAGAGTTGTAGGAAACAAGATGGTGATTGATTGCACACTGAGATGCTAGCCACAGCATGTATCTAATTTCTCCCATCAACAACTGGACACATCATGTATTGAAGAGGCAACAGGCAGTTCAAGGACGGGACAGAAATTACATTTCTAGGGTTGAACCAAACAATTTTTTGTGGAAAGTACAGCCCCCGATCCACTCACTTCCCCTCCAACACACCCCAGGACCAGTTCAGTTTGCAAAAACATTTCTGCCTAGCTCACCCCTCAATGGCAGTAAAACGAAACCAGCAACTGTACGACTCTGCAACATGCATCTTGAGCAGTCAGAATACTACACATTGTTGGGTATGGTGGAAAAAGAAAATACCCTTTATCACTTTATACAAAGTCCAAAGTCATCCATCCATTTTCTACAACCGCCTGTCCTATTCAGGAGAGTCCAAAGTCATTAAAATAAAGACCCATAGGAAATGCCTGCTTGATCTCCCTGCATCTGGAAGACATTCTTGGGTCTAAAGACTGGAGAAAACTAGTCCCACATCTCAGAGAGAAGCCAGTTGTTTCCATGACTCCAGATGATAGAGTCCATAAATTATTTATCGAAGAGGCGGGGACCTCTTTTGACAGGCTGTTACTATTATTTATTTGCATGGTGGATGTTACTCATTTGTTATTTCAGTTATTCATTTAATTTATTGTTATTCAATATTTATTCTTTCATCTAAAATAAAAAACTCATTTACTTGCATTGTAGGGATCCATATTCATAACATTCCATGTATGTTTATTTCTTCATCCCACTAGCACATTCTGAAAAATGGAAGTCAGTCAAGTCACCAGTTAATCACTCAACCATCTGACCAGAAGTCATGGAAGCTGGGACAGTTACTTAACAACCCTTTCTTTACCGTGTCATCTCCAGAGTATTGGAACTTACCGGAACTTCACAACGACATGTACCCTGTTATGGAGTGGGACACTTTTCTCTGTATTGCACTGTGATTTTCAAAGTGACTGCAAATTATACATCAGCAAGGACTTAACTGCTGAAATAGGAGGAATTACTTCTCTCACTGACATTTCTCTGACAATGGAAAAAAGACTTCAAGTGCTTGTATAGAAATCTACCTGTTTACTTTCTTGGCCCAAAAGCACATCCATTTTCGTCGACTGTTCACTTCTTACATATACTCTAACCCAAAATCAACAAATGTCCCATTTCATTTTTGTTCCACTGTCCTGTCCATCTCCATGTTGGCATCCTGGACCCGTGGCAGACCAGGGACTATAATCAAATCTTACTACAACACCTGTACCATTGCTTCAAGTGTTATTGGAGCAGCGTGGTTTATTGATTTCAAACTAGGGTGATCACCTAATCCAAGTCTGCATGGACAATATGAGCTAGGACAGGATTTGTATAGGACCATTTCAATTAAAAGGAACAGGAACACTTAAGCACTAAGTTCTTGCTGTGTGATGATTGGTCAGTCTCCTATATTCATGCATCTGTCACCAATGTTAATGTGAAAAAGCTGAATGAGTCTTTCAATTAAGGAAACAAACCGATAAAAGTACAAGACGAACTGAACAATTCGGGCAAGCACAGCAACCTGTGGGTTTTATAGTGTTTTGTAAGACCTGGCGTAGCTCATAGTATCCCCTGTGACATGGATTAGGTGACCACCCTATTTCAAACCCTCCGAAAGACAAATGAACAGCACAGTCAAAGTACCCATTTTCTACAATGATGGTGGACCTGCCACCAGCTACACTAGCTACATCCCACTAGGAGCAACATCCAGAAATGCTGTTGTTGATTAATGTGGTCCAGTCCCAAGAAAAAAGCCTTCACCTTTCTACCTGACTTGGAGAAAGCAGTTTCTATAAGTCACTTGAAAGGTGCAAGATAATTTCCGACTACACAGCATCTCCTCTACACAAAAAACACACTCCAATCCAGCTTCAAGGCGTGGTGAAATTTAAGTAACTCTCGCGTGCGATCAGGCGAATATCTCATTATTTAACATCGCCAATACAAAATGTAATTTCTGATATAACAACAGAAAAAAACTTGTAAACTTATACAGTTACGCAACTACAAGCAAATACATTGTTAAATCGGGGTTCAGCTTGTAGCCTACACGTGAAAGAAAAGAGCCAGGATAGTAAGTAGCGCTGATTTACGATTTTTCATTTATAAATGAATCCTCACTTATCGCTCACGGATACGTTTCATTTATGCAGATTAATTCAAATGTCCGTCTGTCATCTGTGAGTGAGAAGCCAAAACTGCCCGTCTCAGCGGCGCAGTACAAATCGCCCCCGGAATAAAGGGGCTCTTTGATCGTATGGTAAAAGCTTTATTTCTCCGGACACGTCCGGACGTGCACATAACCTGCAATCAAAACACACTTTCCAAACATTTTTATTTGCCTGCTAGATCATTATACGGAATAAACTGGGGAGGGGACGGGGGGTCGCTCCACACTTACCAGCATATTCCCCTGCATTTTTGCCGTCTCAATCAAATCCTTTTCCTTCATTTTTATTTTCGAAACAATTCGGCTATTTTCCTCCGCGGCAATCCACTTTCCCTATCCTCTGGCAGTCCTCTCAGTTTTTCCCGGCAGGTTTGCCAGTTATGCGAACAGGTTTCCTGGGATCAGAGCCGCGCCGCGCTCCGCATCGTCGTTGTTTCCTGCTGACCGACAACTGACGATGTGAGATGTCCCTTTTTCCGCAGATGGAGGGGCAATCAAACATGGAGGAAAACTTGTTTTTTTATAGCAATTAAAATATATATTTAAAAAGAGGTGAGCGGAAGGCGCGTAGGAACTCCTGATGTACCTCCCATTCACCCGGGGGTTAGGCGTCAAATTCGATTCCGATCCGTTTTATTTCCTCCGGGGCATGGAGACACCGCCGGTCGGACACACGCAGCTCCACTAAATGAATGCGCTTATACGGCGGTGGGGCGGAGAGGCCAGGATACCTTTCGGAATATCAATTAATGTCTCAGGTCTGGCAGGAAAAGCTGCAGCACCGCCGCCCGATCCCCCTAGAAATGCAGGGCTGTGACTTGGTGACAGGAACAGTTGGCTCAGTACGTGGGCCGACATGGAAGTGGCGACCCAGTACACTGTAGGGACAGGTGGAGTGTAGGTGAGGTGCCTACACTCGCATCCCCAGCTGGTTCGGAAACGTTCACCTCCGTCTGGAGGTACCACACACCAGCTAACTCGTGTCTGAGCGATGACACAACCCTGTAACTTTAGTCAGGGACGTCAATGCTGGATCAACATAGCCAAAAAGTTAATAAAAGGCACTTCTGGCAGTACGTCACAATGCGAGTTTATAATACATTGTAGCATTACCTACTAATTAAAAGAAGCACTCTTAATATCGCGGCTACAGCCAGACTTCGCAAACCCGAACACTGCGAACAGAAACTAAAAAATCCAAGGCGCGAGCGAAAGCCCGCCAAATAGTCTCCCTCGCGACCCTACAGTATTTTCCTCTGAAATTGCTTTTATTACCGTTATATGGACGGTATAATAAATGAGAAAAAAACAACAGGCATGTTAAATTCGAGGTTTATGAATGTATATTGAGGACACACTAGGATTATGGTAATTATATATTTCTATATAAGGTTATAGGACATATGTAGTGTTACTTGATTGTTTAAAGGCAGCATAGTCCAAGACATTTTTTCATATCACAGCTGACTGAATGTACCCTAGAAGGTTCTACAAATACTTGTCTTAACCCCCCTCAGCATACCTCGCACCAAGGACTCAATCTTAGCAACAAGCCATATGGCTGCCAAAAGCTTCAATAGAGGGCCCTCAAACTCATCTCCAAAAGCAGAGTCACTGAACATTGCATGTTGTACATTTTAACTGGCACACTTCCCCAAAGCTCAGACTGTTCAGCCAAGAGCAGACATCATCCACAGGCCTGAAACTCCCTGAAACATCGATATGGACGGACTTAAGACCAGTCAAACTTTTCCAAATGTGGCTTGTCACTGCCTCACATGCCGTGACAGCTTATGACAGCTGTCACAGACCACTACTACCTGGTTCTGACAGGTTTGTGACAATTTGCTGAAATTAGTTTAGGGATTATTTAGGAAAGTATTGGTCAATTAAAAAACAGCATTTCTCAAAAAAACTATATAGGCCTGACAAATTGAAATATAAACAAGAAATAAAGACACAACTAAATTTGCATCTAAGCTTTCACATCAGAAAAGATTACTAGAAAAGGTTTAGTATTCCTGGTTTAAATTTGTTGGTTAAAGACAGACCACAAGCCACCCTGGATACATTCTCACATCACAAACTCTACATGGGAGGATCCTGGCTCGAAATCTGTCAGGTGCCGGAGAGCCCCACAGCTATCTGATGAAGGAGAATTCAGCTGAGATCAATGCATTCTTTCCACAGAATAGCCCATTTCTGTTGCATATTGAGGATGAACGAAACTATGGACTGAGCTTATCTCACTCACATGAGCTGATACATGAAAGAGATAGGAATCATCTAAACTGGAATTAATATTTTCTAAACAAAACAGCCCTGTTTACTTTGAGCAATTTCTCTTTTAATATTATATATACATGTTCCTAATGGCAATTATCTGCACCTAGACACATTTATTTGTCAGTATAGTTCAGTAAGAAACTCTGGGAGGCGTAAGCTTCAAGTAAGAGGATGTCACCCTCCATGTCATCAAGCTTCTCAGAAGATATTACTCTAGCTTTTGCTCCGGAGGCACAATATCTACCAGAGATCTTTGATCAGGAGTTATTACAGGGGCTGGTGATGCGTTCTGACAGATATAGGAGTAAGTTAAACCAAAAGTCTCAAAGGGAAGGGGGGTCGGGCAAAAGCCAAAAAATCTTAGCGTACAACACATGAGAGTTGAGCTGTGACTGGATGACAGCAAACATTAACTGACAGGGCATTAAACCGGAACACATTAAGAGGAATGAGCCTACAGCATCCGGCTAAAACAAAGGGCTGCTTTCCCTTACAGTGGTTTGCAGCAGAGACGATTCAAAGAGGGGCCACAATTCGTATAGAGGGGTCAACCTTCTCATTAGCCAATGATATGTTTTGAATTGATGAGTGACAGGTAAGGGGGTACTCCAGGGGCCAATCAGCTTTCAGCTGGGGCCCGTGCCCTATGGCACCTGCCCTGCATATATGCCCTAATTGGCCAGATGAAACAATTTTGCTTTCCTAATGAAGGTTTGCCTAACAGAGGCTAGTTCCTCATTACACAACACATAAACTTTCTTAAACATATGCTGAAAGATGCTCCACACTGTAGCAGAAACACATCACTATGACACCTCTGTCCTGTTCTACTGAGGCCAAACATGGTACATTATATAACAAAGAGTATATTCTTCCTTATAACTGATTATGCATATCAGCCAAACTGGGCATGTTGGCTCCCACTTTATCTCTGCCTGTTCCCAGGATCCCTGGTTTTGAATTGGACTCTGGAGAGCCTGTTTGCGTCAGTGTGTCTTGCTCCCAGAATCCTAGGCTGTGGTGAGCAGGGGGTGGGGGCGTGGTGGTGTTAAACTGTCCACGGCATGTGTGTGGTCCTGGGGTTACCAGGTGTCTGGTTCAGGCTATGGCCTGGTTACACTCTGAGGAGAGTCCAGTACGGGCACACAGGAAACACTGCTAACAGCACGTAGCCAATTACAATGAAGGGTGATATGGCAAACCTCAGTTTGTCAGGATCGGCAACAGGACTTTAGCCAGTATCAACACAAACACTGGCATCCCACAGGGTCGTGTCCTCAGCCCCATCCTCTACACCCTGTTCACCCACGACTGTCGCCTCCCACAAAGACAACATCATGCTGAAGTTCGCAGATGACACCGCAGTGATTGGTCACATCACTGGAGGGGACGAAGCGGCCTACAGGAGAGAGGTGGCCGGTCTGGTGTCATGGTGTGAGGACAAAAACCTCACCCTCAACACAGACAAGACAAAGGAGATGATAGTGGACATGAGGAAGAGGAGGAGGCCTCATCAGCCACTGTTCATTCGGGAGCTTGAAGTAGAGAGGGTGAGCAGCTTTAAGTACCTGGGCGTCCACATGAGTGAGGACCTCACCTGGGCACTGAACACCACACAGCTGGTCAAGAAGGCTCAACAGTGGCTGTACTTCCTGAGGAGGCTGAGGAAGTTTGGTATGTCAACCAAGATCCTCAGCAACTTCTACAGCTGCATTTTGGAGAACACACTGACCAGCTGCATCACCACGTGGTACTGTAGCTGTACAGCTACTGTATGGACTGCAAACACCTGCAGAGTGGTGACGACTGCGGAGATCATCCGGACTCCGCTGTCCTCTTTGCAGAGCAGCTACCACTGCAGAGTCCAGAGGAGAGCTGCCTCCCTCCTCAAAGACCCCACACACCCCCACCACGGACTGTTCACACTTCTGCCCTCAGGACAGAGGTACAGAAGTGTGAAATCTAGAACCTCCCGACTTAAGGAGTCTGATGGCAGTGGGGAAGTTAACAGCCAACCGGAGTATGATTAATGAACATCATACTACCATACTATATCATACTACCATACTACCTCATACTGTAATTTTTGTACATTAAGCTCTTTTGCACATTACACTTAAAGTATTTATTTTCTATTTTTTCTGTGATATTGTAGCTCGACATTTTGTGTGGACAGCAAAGTAAGAATTTCATTGCACAGAGAAATGCACTTTTCTACGCATTTCTTTTTTGTTTTCTTTTTTAAAAAATCTGGCTTCCTCTAGATCCCTCTTTCTGGCGTTTCCCCTCTTGGCAGCTACTCAGTTAAATCACCTGTCAGTTTCCTCCAGCGGGGCAACCCAAATCACAGTCATTACCCGCCATTGCCCTAGATCCCACAGGGTACTCATTATTCTCCCGTCGAACCATACTTGTCCGCACTAAACGCATGGTAAAGTGTGGCTATTTTGTTTCTTGGCCTATTATCCATTCTGGGAACTTCCATGTGGGGAAAATATCGAACGGGCTAAGCTGCAGAAATCACAGCCGGTATTTATCATCGTTTCGCACCGAACTTGATTTTAAAAGCCTTTGAATTCCAGTTCTAATTGGAGGCTAACTGGTTTCAGAATCCCTTCATGGTAAATTGTACTTGTAGGAAACACAAATACACCAGTTCATGTTCTGGGGGGAAGGCAAAGAAAAACAGTCAAGAGATTTTCTATTGATTTCAGATGTGGCCATGATCTTGTACTACATGTTAACATGCCAGTATTGAATCTGTCTTCATTTTGCAAATCTCTGAGAAGCATGTTTTAAAGTCCACTTCCTGAAAGATACTCTCACTGTCGCTGTCATCTTCGAGCACCATATCACACTATGTTTGCAATTCTTGAATATTCTGGATGCCACATTCTGATTTACATTTATTTATTTAGCAGTGACTTTTATCCAAAGCGATGTGCAATTGAGAAAGCAGGGTCAGCCAGCAATTGGGGGTTAAGGGTCTTGCTCAGGGGGCAATATTAATTTATACTTTACTGATGCCCATGTGGAAATTCTCTTTATGCCTCCCCCAACTTGCTCTCTGTAGGTGAGAGCAAACTGGCTGCAAAGGGCAGCCAGCCATTACAGCACCCAGGGAGCTGGGGGTTAAGGGCCTTGCTCAAAGACCTGCAGATGTGCCAAGGCCAGGCTTGAACTGGCGACCTTCTGATGACAGGCACAGAGGCTTAGTGCCCACTGAGCCACAGTCTGACCCCAATTTTACACATCCGCACATACAAAGATCCCCATAAACAATCTAGCACAAGCCCCCGTGTTGACCAGTAGATGACTTGATGTTCTCATAGCGTCACAGAGCTAAACTTTCCAGTGGGAACAGGTTTGAGGCTTCAGAATACATCGATGACAGGTAGAACCGCAGCTGTACCTGCCTCCAGAATACACACAGTGAGCTGTCAGGGAAGCAGCGTCATCGGTGGGACACACAGCCCAAATCCAACAGGAAAGCCATCCCGAAAACGAGGCCTGTTATGACAAAACTGGTAAGAGGCTGATACCGCAGAGCTCGAAACATACAGTAGCAAACTGTTTACTGTCAAAGAATTCCATACGTTACCTTGCTGTCTGGTATATTACACATAGCCCAGTATTTCTGCTTCCCATTCTCTTCAGTTAGGTAATTTGAACCAGAGTTACTCTGTTTTTTTCGGTTGGATTGGCCAGTACATCATTATTTCAAACCTTATTGCATTTGACGGCGTATTCTACAAACACGGCCCCACTTGACACTCAGCCCCGTCGCCGCCATGGAGGTGATTTACTCTCCCATTAAAAAAAAAAACACAGTCGTCCACAGTAACGGATCACGGTCGTTATGTGACATGGCCCTTTACGAGGTTTAGCGGAGATGGAAATACGCCCTCCTGTCTGTCAACATTGAGCTGTTAGGACCTACATTTTGCATATAGCTTAGTCTCTGGGGGGAAACAGTGATGCCATCAGTCAGTTGTGTGTGTATGTGTGTGATGCTGTACAGGGTAATGCAGAATGCCAATGATCACAGCAAATATCTGGTAAAACATGGGGGGGGGGGTTCTGTGCTGAATATCAGGGTCTATTTCCCATTTACCTCGTTCAGGCAGAATGTGGCACATACTTCACCTCCCTCTCCTCTGCAGACTGCAGCAACATCTCTCGCTCAGTGTAAGAATCGATTCACCACAAACAGTCGTGCTCACTTTCCAGCTATTTAGTCACGCTCTGTGAAGACAGACAGTTAGGAAGAGGACTTCATGCTTTGATATGTAGACACAATGTTTCTTTGGAAAGGGAGAGCGGTCCGTTCAGGCAGCAGCACCAAACATCACCCAGCAGTTCAGAACACAGAGAAAGAACTGCCTGCATGAATATAGAGCGAGACCTAACAGCCTTCAGTGTGTGGCAATCTGATGCCCAAACGCGAACCTTTACTGGGCCTATAATGACGTTCAGAGCAACGATCCAACAACTTCAGGTCTGCAGCTGGCTTGTAGGCCATCACAACTGACTCTGTGCCTGAGACTAGAGGATTGTTGGTTCAAATCCCAGAGTCAGCAGTGTAATTTCAATGTTGGGCCACAACTGCTCAAGGGACTGTCTGACCTGGATTTCTCAATTATATATCACTACTTTGGAAAGGGTCTGCTAAATTAGCAAATATTCTTCTTTTTAATGAATATGTTACTTGTATAAGCACATTGGAATTTTTTGTTTTTCTGACTAGCACTCTCATAAGGTACACACAGATGAGATTGAAGCTTGGGGTCAGAGCAGAGGGTCAGTCTTTTTTCCAGCACTCCTGGTTTTTTGGGGTTAATATCTAATTATTACACTGTTGACCGTGGGATTCAAACCAACAATCATCTGGACATAGGCACAGTCACCTAATCCACTGAGCCACACACCACCCCATCACCAAACTGGAAGTATAAGATATGCTTTTGAAACAGCTGAAGGACAGGATGCACATAACTAGATATGGAAATAAAACATCCTCATCGGATTCAGGGACTGGAGCACAGGAGGAGTTCAGATCCACCCACAGCTAAATGGTGTCTGAACAGACCCCCAACTCCTGCAACTCACAAACCAAGCATAGCAAAAAAGCAATTTTCATCAAAAAAAATATACCCACCTTTCCTCCACCTGGTGCACGGGAGTTCCAATCATGCAGCAGAAGTAGCTTTGGAAGCCTCTTCTAGCTTCTTCCAGCGGCCTGATACAGCGGCATCCTCAGAGGAGGCCCTATCTGACTGCCATAAAGAGCCAGTGGTCTCTGAGGTATACCTACAGACGTTCAGTGCAGGCAGCCAAGTCCTGTTTAATCGCTGCTGCCAGTTTAGCCACATCCACAAGCCCTTAGGAAAAAGATGGACTGACAGAAGCTCCATGCGCCGGAACGAGCAGCTCTCTCGGGTGTGAGCGTCCCTTATCGTCTCAGCCACAGGGTGACGGAGGTCCATCGTAGCAAGGAGCCTCATCTTTCCCTGAGCAAGGCAACCACGGAGAGCCCAGAGGCAAAACACTGACGCCAAATGGACCGTGACAGGAAAGAAGAACCCACAGTAATGTTATTACAGTTTTAATGTTATGGTGCTTTAGTTTTTAAATGTGCGTGCAAGGGGGAGATTTACAAACCCTTCTGAAAAAAAACTGATCCCTATTAATGGAAACAGTATATGCTAAAAGCAGAACATCCACCATAAAATGGGATGGGTGCCCCTTATGTGCAGGCATAACGGGAGGAGAAATTCAATATAACAAGACGCAAATGATTTCTTTGAAATTTGGGTACATGATGGCAATCCCAGGGTTCCCCAAGGGTCCCACAGCACCAATTGCACGGTCAGGAGAATTTGGCACCTCTCCATGGATTGGAAGCAGAGCTCGGCCTCCAAAAAGAGCCATGACACCTGACACATGTTGAGATCATGGCAGGACAAATGTGACAATCTGAAGAAAACACGACCGCGGAACGTTTAGCATCAAAAAGCTACGTCTTCTGGCTATGACGGTTGCTAAACACTGTGGGCATCTTTGATTGTTAGACACAGCATGAAGCCATGCATGCTGGGAAAACTCTGGAGGGAGAACAGATTACAGGAGAAGCAAATAAAGTTTAGATATAGCATCTAACAGCCAGCGCACCCACGCGGGTGGATGAGGAACTACACTGACTCCTCCTCTCACTGCCGACCTCCTGCTCTTTGTTCTCTTAAAGCAACATCGCCTGAATCGCTCAGATCTGCTCTGATGTCTCGAGATCATGGATCAAAGGCAGGGATGATGTGATCTTTTATCGCTTTCATGTCCTTTCATTAAAAACGTCCGCAGTTGAGGATGGTCTCAAAAGACATGGTAGGGAAAATCTGCCTAAATGCACTGCCTAATGAAGCATGCGCACATCACGAGGAGCCACAATTAGGAAGAATTATGAGTGGTCCGATTCTGGGAGTGATGCGTCACCATGCTCTCATAAAACCAAATTGTAGTGAACATACATTTGAAAATGTAAAAAATAGCCCAGGTTTGCTAGACTAAGGTCTGCTGTATGAAAACAACCTGTTTTGGGGTTGTTTGTTTTGACCAATCCTCCTTTCCAATATGTGTCTTCTTTAACCTCACTTCTTTGTTTGAGAGATCTCAGTTTGGATGGACAAACTGTAAGACATATTTAGATCACCTCTAAAACTGTACCAATCTCCTGAGCGGGGCCATTAAATTTAGAGTTTCTTCTTCCAGGATGTGTGAATGACTTTAGATGCTCCTCTTTTCCAGTCGCCATTATCCACAACCCTGACCAAGTCACCTCTCCTTGGTCCACCACTCTACTGTTGCACCTTCAGTAAATTACACAGTTTCAATGTTTCTACCTGACTTGTACCACCAGCAGTGTACTACACACTTTCCTGTTATTTTTGTCTACGGTAAGAATACCGTGTTACCTTGGATAATATAATCAGGCAAGCAAACAGGAGGTCGGCACGTACAACCACACCCCCCAAGAGCCATAGGAGGGGAGGTGTGTAATGGCAGAACACAGCAACCGTGTTCAGTTGGCCCACAGCAGCCAGGCCCGTAGGGTTGTCTTCAGCGGTCCATTCCTAAACGAGCTAGAAATCCCACTTCTGTGACCCATTTCAAACACCAGGGGCTTCCTGCAGGCTTCCTGAGGGCTTTCTAATCAGCATCTGTTTCACAACTTCATCTCCGTGCCGGATGTTTATCTAATTAATCCATTTACATTCATCTCACATTTAGTCTCACAGATGACACTTTCATCGAAAGCTGGTTATGATTCTCATAAATGAAAACAGCAGAGTATTTCGCAGGAGGAATCCAGGTTATAGCAGTAACCCCCCCAACCTCCTACCCTTGTGGTTGAGGCTATGTCAACCAGCTACTATGAAGAAAATACCAAGCAACAGTGATGGAAAACCAGGACACCACAGATATGTGTAGCTGGGTCCACGCATGAAGGCTGCCATCTTCCATTCTCACTGCATCTACGTCGTCATCAGTCAGGACAGGGGCCGATGCTGGCCACCTCCCTGGCATGACATTTACAAGCAAGGGCACCGCTATTGTGTGCTTAACTATCATTTTCACGGCCGTGCCACAACCACAGTGACAGAAATGCTTTCATGACACATCTCAGAAAGTCAGTCTTCTGCCCTCTCCCTTAACTTTAAGAAATCAATGTTCATTTCCATATAGAGCATTGCAGGGAAACCCAGCGGTTCCTATACGTTGAAATAGCCCTGTGGGATAACAGGATTTGAACATTTCATTTATACCCGGGTCACCCAGTCCCTATAATCAAGAAAACCACATATAACAAAGTTTCAGTCCCATAGCGTTTCTCTCATTGGCATGTCTTTCTAAATGATGAATGTGTGTGTGTGTGTGTGTGTGTGTGTGTGTGTGTGTGTGTGTGTGTGTGTGTGTCTATTCCCGAATACACTCATATGCTCATGTTTAACTGTATTTGATCCCATTCATGTTTTCTAGTTTTCTTACAGAAAAATTACACCAATAAGTAATCACAAGTTTTTTTTACAGAAACCCCTCTATGCCAAATACCAAATTTTCAATTAATATGAAAAACTTCAGAGTTCATACATATTTATAGTGCATTAATTCCCTTCCCTGATCAAAACAAACTGTTGTTTATCCATGTAAATAAGAAAGTAATACAATCAAATTTACAGTGTGATGCGTATATCTGAGGGAGAATTTTAATCTTAGCTCAAATGACAGCCTAATGATTTCATCTCATTAATAAATGAGAAATCAATAATGGCCACTGCTGTATGACACACTGTAAGTACAATACATTCCACAAATGAGAGCAGACCTTCTGAAGTCCTGTTTAACCAATAAGACAATTGTGCTATGAAAAGGTAGTTTTCTTTTATATCGGAGACAACAAATAACATGCTGTATAGAATTCTTGTTTGCCAGATCTGTTTCCCCCCCATACAGAAATATGAAAACTAGTGACAACGACAGCACTTGTTGCTTACAGTGAAATTATTAAATTTTAGTTTTACTCATGAGATCATAAAAAAAAACTGAGGAACTGAGTATTTAACATTACCACTCCTTTGATCTTTATGGTGTAAATCAAAGGACACATCTGTCTCAAATCACTATTAGCATTTCTCTGAAAATGTCAATTAATTATTTTCTATGAAACAAAGTGAAAATTATAAACCCAAAATGATTACTGATGCTCTCATGTTATGATTTTGCATATTAGTTCAGTTCCTGGTTATGTTTGAAATTTGCTTTTATAATACAGCACATTTGTATGAAAAAAATACATCCCTGCAGGATCTTTGAGAGCTCTCACTTTACTGCTGTATCTCAAATCTTTATTCGGCACTCTTAGACATCTCATTTTGAACACTTTCGTGCTTATTAATCTAAGCGCAATTTAGAAGAATCAAATTTACACCAAGGACCTTTACTGGAGGAAAGAGACACAGTTGTTGCCCAAACAAATTTAAAATAAATTGCAGCATTTTTGTCAACCGCAGAAACCACAGGCCAGCTGATATTTAATGAAGTACTCAGGATCTCAAAGAGAGAATGTGATCGTCGTGTCGGAGCTGATGAAGAAATGACAACAAATAATATGCACTAAACACACAAATCTGATTTCCTGCATCATTTCAGTCGTACAGAACTGAAGCAGAACACCAGATTCATTAAATGAAGAATAAGAGCCTGAGCAAAAATGTAGGCTTAGAGGTGTCTGATTTTTAATCCATTTAGCTACCGCTTTTGGGACAGGTATTAATGGTTTGTATTTGAGGCCCTCTAGTGGCAGTGATTGATAGTGGCTCATGAATCGTAAAGAATAATGATCACACAGGTTTGTTTTGAAAACCTGTTTATCCAGCTGATGATGATAATGATGAGGATGATGATAGTATATCCTGGGAACCGCAGGGACCAAAACACAGACACCGGTCAGTCCTTCAGTTCCTCTGAACAGTCAGTGTTTTCATCTGGCAGAAGGAAATCAGAGAGCAGACAGGAAATATTACTGTGGACAGAGTATAGATCTCCACACACTAAGGAAATATGAAATTTCAACCCAGAGCTCAACAAGTATGAAATCAAAGAATAACCTGCTGATCCAACAGACCACACTAGGAGGATCTATATGCATTTTAAAACCCAGGGTGGAGGATTGGGGAGGATTCATTTCACACGAGGAATATCCTGATGTATCCCTGCATCCTTTTGCAATAGGAAAATTAGCATTCCTGCTCATATCTCGTCCGTGGCCTATAGCCATTAGTCCGAATACCTGAAGGCTGTTTACTTGAGTATGTCAACAAGTCCGACCACCAGTGGTCACGGATGCTGCAGCCCATCGCCATTAAAAGAAGCCACTGGCCACTCAAAGCCCGGCCAGCATGGTGACAGAGAGCAACATGCGTTGTCATGGCGGTAAAAAAGTAAAGGTCATCGCTGGCGAGCGGGCAGGCAAATAGGCATGGCAAAATGTCACCAGGTATTTGCAAGCTTCTGCATGCCCTTATGAAGGTCACAGATATAGATGAGCAGGGTTTACAAAAAAAATGCACTTTCCCCCGTTAATTGAGGCAGGGCGCCTCAGATCTGCTCCAAAAACAGATGCAGGCTGACACCATCCTCAACAGCTCGGCTGCCACAGGTAAACAAGCTCCACCTCGCCTGCAGAGTCGGCGCTACAAAAATCATCTCCAGCTCCCAAAGCTTCTACTCGCACCGATCACATCAGTCCACGACTCTGCCGCCCGCCAGCACGTACCATGAAACTATCAAAATCATCAGCACCGCATGAGACCACTCAGGTAGAGCTTCCTCAGCATGAGCTGGAGGAATGATACAGCCAACAGAGGAGAGAAAAGGACGATAAGTGCATTTCATGGTTTGAAACATAAGCGTAGGTAAAGAGAGGCTAGATTCAAGAGGCGATTACCTAAATCTTTGTACCAGTGCACCATGTCGTAACCAAACATAGCACTCAGCCCAGACACTAGGCAGCACTGATGTACCTGGAGCATTCAGGTGGATTGCTGAAAAGCTAATGGCATTGAAATTGCTGAGGGATCAAGCCACAAATATACAGATCTTTAATACACAGGTCGAAGCAAATAAGAGGCTGGTGAAAAGATGGATCAGGTGCCTTTGCCCAGAAATAATTTCTACTACACTCAGGATCCTCAGCAAAGAGTTACTGGATATTTCATGAAACAATACTGTTGAGCCCCTGGTTTCAAAGTTTGTTTGTGCACGACTCAACAACAAATCAGCAACAAATTCCAGGTTGTGATCCTTCCCACACGCGACGTTAAACAGCTTATTTCAACATGTTTCTTTCATTAAAACATATGAGGTTCCCTCCAGTTCTGAGATCATCTCAGGAATTTGAAATCCCAAACATCGTCATCCAATAAAAGGAACGTAACCAACATAACGGAAAGTTCGAACCAAGACAAGAATATGTGTGTCTGTCTCAAATTAGCTCAAAAACATGGTAGGGCAACAATCTGACGGTTAGATATTTCCAGCTCATCTGAAAAGGTGTTAAAATTCACATCCCCATTAACATTTCAGCTGTGCTGACATATGTAAATAAAGAACCAACTGCTCAAATTAAGTTAAATCTAGATACTGATGTCTACATGACCCTAACCAGGAGCTAGGAAAACGGATGAATGGGTATTGATGCGGACTATCTTCAAGACTTAAAGTTTATTATATGGTGTTGAGCTCATATTTTAAACTACAAAGCTTAGAAAATGACAATAGATTTAATGGTACTTTCAGAAGTAGACCACTTGAAACCAGAGATAAGCGTACACCGCAGATAGTGAAGAAAAAAGGCTTCTGTGCGATTTCATTTGCTCTTCAAATTAAGTGAGACAATGAGAGTAATAGGATCTAATACAATGTCTTTTATCGATTGCAATCGAGTGGGGGGGGGGTCATCGTTATCAAGCAATTAAAATTCCTTAGAGTGGTTCTTTGTCCGTGTCCATCATCTAGAGCTACAGCTATATATCAGCCTGAAAAAGCAGACAAGGACAGCGAAGGTTTTAATTCAATATTTTGGGTCTGAAGGCGTCCAGAACCGTTAAGGATTATACGTTATGTGACATGGAGATGTTTCCTCATACAAGCGACCACAGAAGAAACCGCATCGCTCCGGATTTTCTATAATAAAATATTTAACTCGATACTCTCCTCTTACACCATGCTTCCATAAGATGGGCCCGTATCATTCAAATAGCTGCCATACAAACCAGCTAGTTCTTTCACTGCAATGTAATTTACATGTAAAAAAAACCTCTGTTACTGGAAAAGGAGACCTCATTCAAAACTATGAGTTATTACAGAGCTATTGTACAAGTAAATCTGGAACTTTGCAATATTTTTTTTGTTTGCGATTGCTGAAAAATGCATAAGGACCCCAACGGTAAACAGGACGAATGCACGAAACCCGTAGAAAATTACAAGGATAAACAGAAGGGGGGCATCGTCGGAGAGCATTATAAAAGCGGGAGGAGAAGGATGTATGAGATGCGGAGTAACTCACCTTGCCTCCCTTGGAGCACCTCCTATAGTTATTAGTAACACCTGCGGTCTGGTTCATGGCTCTGACCCCTCAGTCTCTGCAAGACCATAAAGTCGCCGTTTGTTTCATACGAAAACGAAGGAAAGAAACTTTTACTACTACACATCACTTGAGACATATCTATACATAAATAAAATTGCTCCTTACCTTCTATTCTGTGGTCTGTTTTCCCGTAATTATTTTGTTGATATTATTACTTTAAAAAACAAAGGTCTCATGTAGAATAGCGGTGTCGCTGAGGGTTTAAGACTCCATATGTGTTTTTTCTGGTATCTGTTCCACAGCAAATTAACAAGCTCCGAGGAGTAGATCTCCCCTCCTGCGTTTTTCAGCCCACCATTTCCATCGCTTACCGATTCTGTCCGCGAAACACAAACCGAGTCAAATTCACAAAAAAACACGGCTCCCAAAAGGATATCCTTTGGTCCATCCCAAAGCCCTGGACGATTGGGTATGAAGAGTGTAGAATAATCCGCCTACAGATCCGGGATTTAACTAGTCATGTCCTTACGAGAGACTGGGGGGGGGGGAGAGAAAAACTTTCGTGAACAAATGAGCTTCGGATTAAATTAAACCTGCAACACTGAAGTGTCTCCCTTTTCGCTACGAAACCCTTACACCTACAACCAATCACACGGACAAGCGCTAGCTATTTTTCTAAGTTTTATCCGGCCACCCTACAGTAATTAAAAACGAAAATAGCCGCAAGTTGACGGCGGGCGCTCGGATCTTCGCCCGTGCACTTTCTGCGCCGCAGTCGAAAGGTGGGATGCCGAACCCAGATCTGGGCTCTAAACGTTTACACAATCGGCTCGATCTTCCGCATAATTCCAGGCCGCCTTATTATTAAAAAGGGTTATTTTTATTTTGACATTCAGCTGACGATAGCCGTTTTCTATTGACATTTATAGTACTATGGAAACTATCACTATATATATATAAATCTAATCGCATCCCATATAATTATTGTATTGAATGGTACTGTAGACAACACAATAATTATCAAAAATATTATTGTATGGAATAGAATAGGAGACTGCACTTTGGCTGTCCTATGATTATCATGTAGCCTATTAATTAGGCTATCATATTGTTAATTCCCTTTAGGAAGAAATGACAAAAAATGTGTTTGAAATTATTGCTTTTTATTTAAAAGCTGGCTTGTAAGGGGCAATCCATTAATTTATATCACAGTCTGTCAGACCGTAGCTTCAGTCCGCTGGCTCCAGCAGCTTGATGAACCAAGCTGGGTCCGGTGAAATGACCGCAGCACCTTGGTCCATCACGACCATCGGCTGTCTCAATCGGGAAAAGGCGCTATAATAGTTAAAGCAACTAGAAAATGGAGAGCAACAGCGTAAGTGTAGCACCAGTGTCATTTGCTATGTATAGAAATGCAGGCGTTTCAGTTTTATTAATACCGGCGCGTTCGCCTTTGAGCTTTGTGATTGTATTATGTTTCAGCATTACATTGCGGCTAAAAATTGTTTTCTGTCTCGATGTCTGGCATGAGAGTACATCATGCTTCTAAATAGAAAATAGAAATGGGGTATGCTGCTGAAATTTTTTGTGACAAATGTTTAAATTCAAGTAAATCTGTGTTGTAGCGCGTTCAGGAGGCTGCTTTGGGTTAGTATGGGGAGAAAAGTGTTTCAGATTCCCGAGATGATAAATGTAAGCGTGGGACATTATAAAGGACTAATTCAACCATGCAGTCTGAAGAATCTAAACTTACCCTGCGTCTAGCACAATATCATTGTTTGGGAAAGAATAAGCCCCCCATCTTCTCAGTCCAGGGGTCGACTTTGGGGTACCCCACAATAGACTTTCCTGGGGGGGTCGGCCCGCAAACCCGGTACGAGATGGTCAGTCCAGGCCTTCTCATACACTACCCTCCAAAAACGAGAAAGGGTAGACTCTGCTATTTGCTATATTTACTAACTCTATTCTTGCCTGTAGCGACATCGCAAACAAACCAACAATATGAGAATTTAAATCCACTTTTGATTGAATGTCTGTCGATAATAGTTGACTCACAGAATAATGCCTTAAGCCAAAACACAGAAGTTCATAACCGATTTCAGGAGCGGTTCAACAGCGACGTGCGCTCCCTTGCCATAAGGATCAATTTCGTCCATTAAACGGGTTTTTCTCGTAAATTCTTAAAACGCTATCCATAATTTATAAGTCTAAAAAATACGTATTTTGCACTTATTACATTTATTTCATAACCCATTTGCAGTATAACTCACAGTGCATTGGGAATTGTCAAAAATATTTCAGGCTGCAGGCACAATTTAGTCGGATATAATTGTATGTCTTATTAGTCGGAAAAAAAACATCTCTGCTTAGGCGTGGGGGGTTTGACCACCCCAATCATTACTTAGGGGGGTTTGTGACCTGCAGCAGGGTAGTTAACCTAAACTATTGAAGTAAAACATACCCATATGCAGTACCAATGGAAAGTCTGGACACAGCTGCTTTTAATGCATTTGTCTCTATGTTAGCTTTCATTCACCTTATAGAGTAAAAGCCCTCAATGCAGATAGGTTTATTTCAACAACCAAGGGACTCTTCATGCTACCCAAATAGTCCTGAAGTTTCCACAAGTTCTGGGGACAATTTGGCTACTTTTGTTTCTTTCTTCGATCCGCTTCATCCCAAACCAGCTCTATAGGGTTATGGTCAGGGGATTGTGGGAGCCAGGTCATCTGTCACAGCAGTCCATTTATTTCCTGTTTCAGAAGATAATACGTAATACATCAAGGTATGCTTATAGGGTCATTATCCTGTTGAAAAACAAATGATTTTCAGTAGATGTGTCTAGACTTTTGACTGTCACTACACACAAACACACACAAAGAGAGCAAAGACCCATGACCCACCAAGACCTACTATTTGTAGTCAAGATTATTTGTGACGTTGATAAACTTAGGAAGATTTCTCACAGTAGGTAGGTTATTAGACACTGCTGTTGAACACAGAGGTACTGATGTAAACTCTGACTCAATGATTCGATAATAAATGATCCGTGTGACGTTGATGAATCTGGAGGACACAGCAAGGGGGCGATGCTAACTGCTGTTCTGGCACATCATGCAACTGGATCACCTCATTTGGATTTAATTGGTCAGTTTACATACTCCTGTTTTATATTACTGAACTACTAAACTGATTAGTTATGCCTGGAAAAATCACTGCATGCAGAGCAGACAAACAACATAGAGTCTGTCCACCTAAACCTTACATTTATAGATTTATGTACCGTAGTATTATATTACATAACATATATTCTGGAAATTTCTGCATGGATGATTCTGAAAGCAAGGGTGTTATGTAAGGCGTGAAATGTAGGCTGGATATCCTGTAGAAGTGCCCCCATTAGGTAGGTACTGCCCCGAGAGTGATCGGTCAAGTCAGACCATCTGTGTCAGACGTTCCTAAACGCCTAAGAGGGCTAATGTTTGGCACTGCTTCACGGGTCTCTGCCCTGAGATGGTTCTGGAGCTGCCAGGGACGTGGTCTCACAGGAAACGTGCCTGTTTTCCACTTTGTTACATCTTTGAGAGCATGACCCTCATTCACACTGTTGCTATCATATGAAATTTTACACGGAAACTAACTGTGAAGACTCCGACAAAAACATGGTTTTAACACGTGCTGGTCACTGGGTCCTAAGCAGAAACTTAGTTTATACCTGGGCTGGTCCTGTGTTAACATTTGGGTGGGGTGTTCCTACATTCCCCCATATCGATTCTGGGTATATGGATTTGAACCCTGACCTTGGTCACACAGGTACACTAATCGCAGGTCGGTGAACGTAGGGGAGAGTGATGTCTGAGGACCTGTACCTGTAATGTGTAATATTTTTCTCTGATACCACATCAAAGAACTGGAGTGCTCAGGATGTATTCCGCTCAGAGGAACAAAGCATCAATTTTGAAATAAAGGAAAATGGGTGGTCTGTGAGACCACAAGATGTTTCTAAGAGCCCCACACTGCGCCACGTGAGTCTGCACAATCTGTCTGCTGCCAGACTTTTAACCTAATCAAAAAATGAACTACAGATGGGATTTTCTGTATCTCCTCTCATAATTTAAAAAATAAGCAGGACAGATGCAGTTGTCAGACCTATAAAGGCAACACTTGCGGCAGCCACAACCTTCCCAAGTACCCCAAGGTGAGACTAGTAAAAAACTAGCTGTTTAGGGTCGTGATTACACTTCCTCTCACACTGAGACCACTGTAAATGCCTTTAGCTGGCCAGCTGTTCGGCTACGCTGAGAAACTGTTTGCATGCCTGTAGATAAATTGCTCTAGAGGACAGATGCAGTGTCTTTCTATTTCTCAGACATCTAGCGCACACTGCCAATGAGACATTAACTTTAAAGAGCTGTTTGTAATACCAAGCCGAATAATGAAACAGGGACTGAGAATTACCCGTAACTGCAAATGACTTCTCTAGAGATTCCATTTCTGCTTTACCGGTTCGTGTTCAGATTTGTATTTTACAGGGTCCATATCCGAATGCCTTCGCTTGTCTGAATGTTTCTGCTTGAAGTTTCGCCCAGACAAACTAGCTGAAACAGTTCAGTGCTAAATTGACCTTCCTCTGTCAGGTTAGTGAATTTTTGTGGCCATTAAAAGCCACGGGCAATTTGTTAGACGAATGAGTCTATCGACTAACTGATCAAGCAACTTAAGCGTTGAATGTACGGAATCCAGATTTAGTACTGACGGCTAAGCACGTGCTTCTGGATCCTGTGTCATGACTCAGACTCGGAGCATACAAGTTAAAATGTTTTATTTAGCCTTCATAAAACCAGTTCTGTGACAGAACACCTCAATCCGGGGTGTCAATCCGTCATGGCAGGGTTTCTGCCCCTGCGACCTACAGTCCAATCACTGCTGGCAACAGGGAACCAGGAGGACTTGGGCTGCTGGCAGATAGATTGACAGATGGACAGGTTGAGGTGAAATAGAAGGTAGAGTCAACTGCAGAGGACTGGAGAACGCAGACCAGTAGCCTGTACTGAGAAGCAGGGTTACTAGCTTATCGGGGTAACTTGTCAGATTTAAGGTAGTCTGGGCAAAATGTCAGTAAACGAATGTGAAGTCCATTTAAACTGTGGTACATTAAATCTGACAATTTACCCCGAGAAGCCAGTAACCCCGTTTCGTAGTACAGGCCACAGGAATAGGGTGAGCACCTAATCCATGTCGGGGGGCACTATGAGCTATGACAGGGTTTCTAAACTACCATTAAAAGGACCTGGATTTCACTTTAGCACTGAGTTCTTGTTGGGTGGTGATTGGTCAGTCTCTTATAATCATGCATGTGCCACTAATGTTAATGTGAAACAGCTGGATGAGTCTCTCAAACAAGGAAACAAACCAGTAAAAGCACATGAAGATCTAATTGCCAAGCACAGGGGCCTTTCAGTTTTAAAGTAGTTTGTAATCCTGAAGTAGCTCATGGTGTCCCCCCTTGACATGGATTAGATGGTGACCATAACCAGAAACCAGGGAACCTAAAAGGACAATTAACACAAAACCCATGACACGCATGAAAACCCCTTAAGACAGGACACCGGTAGAACAGCACACCAGCTGTGGAATGCTGATCACCAGCTCCCAACATAGACACTGGCCAAGCAGAAGCCCAAGGCCAAATGCCAATGAACAAGGACCATGAACCCCAAGCTTCTCTGGCAACAGAGAGATACAAAGGAAAGGAGGAAGATCAGGGAGAAGAAAGAGCTGAACACAGTGCTGAGATCCAGCAGTAAAGCAAAATTAACACCTTTAATTATCCTGGCAGATATTAAAAAAGATTATGCGTGTTGCTCGTTGTCCCGAGGAGACTCTAATTAGATTCAGTGCATGCTTGCCATTAAGTCATCGGTTATGCAAGCAAGTATTCAGCAGATAGTTAATGAAAAACTGCAAACTTTAGCGGCCTTTGATGAGACTGCCGACGTACTTTATCTTCAAGCTGGAGTGCTGATAACTCATGGAAAGGCATGGGGTGGGGCCCAGGTTTGTGAACAGCAAGAGTCAAGTCAAGTCAGTTTATTTATAACATTTGAAACAACAAAGGTTGACCAACATGCTGAAACTCAAACAATTTGCTCAGCTACTCAAAAGCTAACAAAAAATAAATATGTTTTAAGATTAAATTAAAAAATTTCAGCAGTAGGGGCAGATCTGATGGCAAGTGGAAGACTATTCCACAGTGTAGGAGTAGCAACTGAGACAGCCTGAATACCCTTTTCCCTTTAGACGTGTTTGAGGGACAGGCAGCAGCATTTGATAAGATGATCTCAGGGTCCTTGAAGTGGAATAGGAATATAGCAGATATACAATGTATTCTGGAGTCTGACTTTGTAAAGCTTTCTAAACAAATAATAAAACCTTGAAATCAATTCTGTTTTTCACTTGTGTAATAAGGCAAGTACAGGGAGAAAGGCAAGACTAAAAGTGGGGCAGACAGAAGACCCAGCTCCTCACAGCTAATTAGTCTTGGGTGCTACTAGGCACTGACTAATACCATGCTATTCACAATAGCGCAGCATGGTGGAAACTCACGGTGGCTGGATGGAACGCAGCAGAACTGCAGAACTTCATATATAGCAAGTCAGAAGATCGTAGCTAGCTGATCTAGTAAGCAGCATGCTCTGCTACAGTATCTCCAATATAAGGAAAGTGTTGACAGTACCAAATATTTAGTGTAGTGACTGTTTGTAGCCAACAGAGGGCCAAACTTCTGGGGCCCACATAGATGCACCAGCCAGGAAGCAGATGACCAAGCCATTCATGCATCACAGAATGCACAGCCTCACTCTCCTTCTCAATAATGGCGACAGGTTAGTTATCCAAATGATGGGGGGGGGGGGGGGGTGCTACACATTGATTCTCATTTGTTTCACTTAGAGCCGTGCTCTGCCTGAGGCAGCGGTGGCAACGGGAAAATAAATAAAAAACTGTCGGATAAAACACACCCCTGGTTGCTCCGCAGAGTAGAGTATAGAGTATAAACAGCAAAAATGAGTACATCTCTTTGAGGAAAAAAGCATCAGCTAAGCAACTAATTATAATCTGTGTAGTTTCGTAAGGTTTAGAAATCTTGAAGTTGATGGACAAGGAATCTCATGGAGCAAAATCTTGCCTGCAGCATCTCCGAGCCTGCTGTTCTGAGGTTGAAACAGAGGTGGGATTCGGCGCAGACCAGCATCGCCTCGACCCCAGCGCTTTGGTTAAAGGGCAGCTGTTCGGGGAATTCCCACGATACACTTGTGTTCACCCTGCCTCTGGTAGCGTGCAGCTGTCAAGACATCCAATCAATCTTCGGCCAATTTACTCAGGTCCTGAGCTGGTCTCTCTTTCGCAACTTGTTTCAGAACAAGAGGAGGAGAGGCTCTAAATCAATCATCCGTGCCATGACTTCCTGAGAGGTCCACCAGAACATAATACATTGAATACCCCATTGACACTTTCTGCTAAATAAACATCACATTAAGAATTTACCAGGGGCTTCCTTTGGCAATATCACCTGTAGACTTGGGATTCAACCTGGTCTAGGGGAGGGAAGGTTCAAAGGTCTGGCCTCATGCTGACCCAACCTCTTAGGTCAGGACAGCATTTGATGTTCCTTTGAGGTTCAAGTTCACATCGTCTCTAATATCTTCAGGCTGCCCTCTTTCATCTGTACATCTTACTTAGCAGATACCTTTATCTAAAGTGACATACTTTTTTGAGAAAGCACAGTCAGTCAGTCCTTGGAGCGACTCCTTGCTCACGAGCCCAAACAAAGAAATCATTTGTTCAACTTTGGGATTTAAACCAGCAATATTCTGATCACAGACACAACAGCCTATCCCACAGAGCCATATAACATCCCACTGTTGTTGCTGCAGCTTCAATACTATGCATTTTATTTCCATGGTAAGTCATGCGATCTAAAATAAGACATTTAATCAAAGGGACATGTTTAAATCTAATAATTTAACACTGTGAATTTGTAGCAGTTAAGTGGAACAGTGGATGGCTGCATGGATGATGATGATGGATGGATAATCTATCTTGTACGAAACGTGGTTTCACAGCGTGGGAAAGTCCCTACAATGGAATGTTTCTTTACCTGTTCTCTGGCGCACCGCGCACCCTGAAACAGCCGGGAACAACCAACATCTCGCACGACGGGGGTCCTCATTGGGGCCCATGAGAAACAGTGTAGGGGTCACCTATGCAATTTATGCACCTCTAAATCATCAGATTGTGTGTGTGAGTTGTTGAAGCGCCATTTCCCTGTGTGTGTCTCTGAGTATCTTGTCAAGAAAAAAATTGCTGATATCTCCATAAAGTCATGATGACATTGTTTTGTTTTGTCCAGCAGATAAACAGACATTAGGGCACCTCAAGGGACAAATAAATGTACTTTTCCTGTTGTTAATTTGGGTACATATGGTATTAGGTACTTGATCATTGAAACAGAGCTTGTTTTATTATACTGGGTTTAACTAAAATGACAGTATACGCTTTTTGCTGACGTATCATTGAACTTTTTGGAAAGACACAACAAATTATATAACTGAACTAAACAAGCGTGACAAATTTCTCTAGCTGATATCAGGTGGTCAGTGATGGATGAGAGATGTGGAAGATCAGTGTCACCGCACTCCCAAAATGTGGCAGAAAAGGCCCAGTACAGTGTGACTCTCCGCCGTTTCAGACGAGGAATGGACCACGTAAGCATTGTAGCAGAGCATGGTCTGGGGCTCCCGCGTTTGTTTGGCAGAGGGGGGGGGAGCGCAGCTTACGTTTGACACACATAGGGAACCGCCCCCCAAACCTGCAGCAGCTGCAATCCATCCCAAGCAGAAATAGGACAAAAGAATGATGTTTTCATGAAGCCTCAGGTCGATTTGCTGCTAAATGAGGAGAATTGATGAAGAGCTACTCCTTCCCTAATGCTACCAGGTAGACGAAAGCAGGCGAGCCAAAGCAAACCCTTATTAAGCATTAATTAAAAATGAAGCATTAATTAAACATCTCACCTCTTCTTCCATGACTGAGGGCCTGAAAAATGTCCTTCTCATTTGACAGTGTCAAACAACAGAGATGCATCTTTTTTTTGTCTTTGAAAAATAAAGCCAGTAATTTGCGTTCAACCCATTTAATGCATCGTAATTGCAGAGGAAGGCCTTTTGATGGCTCCCGATGAGGGGGAAATTAAATTAGAGCTTTTCTGTTAAAATGATGTGGGAAAAAAATCAGCAGACATTTCATTAGAAATTCTTTTCATTTAACTTGGAATGGATTTACTGGGGTTAAACGACAAGGTCTGGTTTTGCGATTTGCGCAAGCGTTATGTTTTTTAATGAGTGACCTCTGACATTTCCCTGTTTCCAAATGCGCTTATGAAATTTCCAGGCCCTAGCAACACACACTGGTTGCCGTGAACGCAGGCTGACTTCTAGACCTTGGGTTGAACGATGTCATCCCGTAGTCAAGGAGAGCTATGCAGCTGTAGAGATGTCACTGGAATCATTTTATCTTCGTAGAGTCACAGAGCGCCCCCTACAGGTGCATCACACACTGGTTGCCTGTGGCCAGCAGATGGCCCGCTGTTCCTGCTCTCATGCATGCCACATCATAGCCCATAATATCTAAGGAAGGACTTGGCAGGAAGTGAAGGAGAACATTGTTCTCCACTGGAAATCCTAGCAGGGAACCAGGGCATGCAAGGAGAAGTATGAGGCAGCTAATAATGAGGCTGTAGCAGAAGAAGTGCGGCTAAAATCCGGGGAAAATAAGTCCAGGCAATGTTTAAAAGTGGCAAAGTGGAAATAGCCTGCTAATGTGGAGTGTCTTGGTAGAATATTCTACCATGGACACCAGCCTGGATTCATTATAACTCATTTCGAAATATTTTACCCTTTCGTAGTTTCAACTGAGTCACGGCCAGCAGGATAGAAAAACAAGCTGAGTTTTGGCAAACGGTGCTATAGCAGACACAGGAGGCACCGGTGCTGTGATTTAGCCCTTTATAAAACACAGAGCAGTCAGCGGGTTCAAATGGCTGCTGTATCCCAGCATGGACCATAGATACTCCAGATTATACATCCTGCATATGCACTGAGCATCACTACCAGAGCCAAGTGAAATCTACAGACCATTTCCTTTATCTACTCGCACATGATCCCTCAGTTAGATAGATGACAGAAGAATAACAGTGTAAAGACGATAGTAGTCCAGGTAAAGTGATACACTAATTAGTGCACTAATTAGTTTAAATGCACCCCGTGTTTTACGTCCACCATAATTACTGCCATGAAAGACTAGGCCGAGTGGTTTTTCCAGTGGGTCAGCTTGTGCGCTAGTTAATTTAAAATGAAGACCGACATGCAGCTTTGGGTCCAGAGAATCTTTGATGTTACTCTATGGGACAGAGAACAACACCAACATCAGCGAAAGCCGTTCCACTGAAGGAGATGCTCATAGCACTAACATAATGGGATGCAGATCAGCACAGAGTGACATTTCCAGCTTATGGCTTTAATGTGTCTAAAGTGGACAGTAGTGGTGATTTGCCATCCCCAAAGGAAAATGCTGACCCAGTGGGCCATTAGATTCATACCATCTCACCCGTGGGGGACTGGAGCCCCTCGGTGCTGACTGGCCCTCCCAGGGTCAGGTAGCTCCAGAGCACCAACCTCATATCTGCAGGCAGAATTCCAGATAGCAGAGGTGTTGCGTGAACCAGAGCAAATGCCCCAAGCACAGCCAAGGGCCAGCCGCTAGGTGGCTGAAATGCTGAGTCTATACCGGGCACGGTACGCCCCACGAACACTCCAGTCCCTTTGAAGTCTGCATTTGGCAGTTAATTCTAATAAGCACAACATGATGTTAAAAAGCACTGTTAGGTTAGATTTCGGGTTTCCTGTAACATTCAATGGGACTAGATGCTACTTGGCACTAAGTTTTTATTTTAACACAAGCATGCATCAAAATGTGAAATGCACTTCTTGTTTATGCTGCCGGCATTTGGTTAGCACACCCCCATCACGTAGCATGCTGCTAATGAGGGGAGGGGAGGGGAGGGAAGAGGCAGATAACTTTTAATGGGGCCCTGCGAAGAGACTAACTCAAACTCACTGAACTCCAAGCTGACCCCGAAATAGCTTGGGAGTGTAAAACCCTGCTCTGAGAGGAGCTTTGACCCCACAGGTTACCATGTGACCTCAGTGCATCATTATTTTAATTAAATTATGATTTGGACTGTGATTCAGCTCACCCCTGTTGTAGCAGGTGTCTGTCAGGTGCTAATTAAAATCTGTTGCCTAAAATCCACAGGATCCTGGCTTCATTCACCTTCCTCCATCACTGCCTAATTGGTAATGCTGATGTGATCCACCTGTACCCAAATCCTCTCCCGTTTCTGGTCTCACTGCAACCACATCCTGCTCCATCTATGGTCTCACTGCAACTGCATCCTGCTCCATTTCTGGTCTCATTGTAACCACATCCTGCTCCATCTCTGGTTTCATTGTACTCACATCCTGCTCCATCAACCATCTCACTGCAACTGCACCTTGCACCATTTCTAGTCTCATTGTACCCACATCCTGCTCCATCTATGATCTCACTGCAACTGCATCCTGCTCCATTTCTGGTCTCATTGTAACCACATCCTGCTCCATGTCTGGTCTCATTGTAACCACATCCTGCTCCATGTCTGGTCTCATTGTAAACACATCCTGCTCCATCTCTGGTCTCATTGTACCCACATCCTGCTCCATCTGCGATCTCACTGCAACTGCATCCTGCTCCATTTGATGGTCCACCTTGCACCATTTCTAGTCTCATTGTACCCACATCCTGCTCCATCTATGATCTCACTGCAACTGCATCCTGCTCCATTTCTGGTCTCATTGTAACCACATCCTGCTCCATGTCTGGTCTCATTGTAACCACATCCTGCTCCATTTACGATCTCACTGCAACTGCATCCTGCTCCATTTCTGGTCTCATTGTAAACACATCCTGCTCCATCTCTGGTCTCATTGTACCCACATCCTGCTCTATCTGCGATCTCACTGCAACTGCATCCTGCTCCATTTGATGGTCTCATTGTAACTACATCCTGCTCCATCTCTGGTTTCATTGTACCCACATCCTGCTCCATCTATGATCTCACTGCAACTGCATCCTGCTCCATTTCTGGTCTCATTGTAACCACATCCTGCTCCATGTCTGGTCTCATTGTAACCACATCCTGCTCCATTTACGATCTCACTGCAACTGCATCCTGCTCCATTTCTGGTCTCATTGTAAACACATCCTGCTCCATCTCTGGTCTCATTGTACCCACATCCTGCTCCATCTGCGATCTCACTGCAACTGCATCCTGCTCCATTTGATGGTCTCATTGTAACCACATCCTGCTCCATCTCTGGTTTCATTGTACCCACATCCTGCTCCATCAACAATTTCACTGCAACTGCACCTTGCACCATTTCTAGTCTCATTGTACCCACATCCTGGTCCATTTACGATCTCACTGCAACTGCATCCTGCTCCATTTACGATCTCACTGCAACTGCATCCTGCTCCATTTCTGGTCTCATTGTAAACAGATCCTGCTCCATCTCTGGTTTCATTGTACCCACATCCTGCTCCATCTACGATCTCACTGCAACTGCATCCTGCTCCATTTCTGGTCTCATTGTACCCACATCCTGCTCCATCTACGATCTCACTGCAACTGCATCCTGCTCCATCTCTGGTCTCATTGTAACCACATCCTGCTCCATCTCTGGTCTCATTGTAAGCACATCCTGCTCCATCTCTGGTTTCATTGTACTCACATCCTGCTCCATCAACGATCTCACTGCAACTGCACCTTGCACCATTTCTAGTCTCATTGTACCCACATCCTGCTCCATCTACGATCTCACTGCAACTGCATCCTGCTCCATCTCTGGTTTCATTGTACCCACATCCTGCTCCATCTGCGATCTCACTGCAACTGCATCCTGCTCCATTTCTAGTCTCATTGTACCCACATCCTGCTCCATCTACGATTTCACTGCAACTGCATCCTGCTCCATTTCTGGTCTTATTGTAACCACATCCTGCTCCATCTCTGGTCTCATTGTACCCACATCCTGCTCCATCTACAATCTCACTGCAACTGCATCCTGCTCCATTTCTGGTCTCATTGTACCCACATCCTGCTCCATCTACGATCTCACTGCAACTGCATCCTGCACCATCTCTGGTCTCACTACACTCACATCCTGCTCCATCTCTGGTCTCACTGTAACTATATTCTGCTCCAACCAAAACATCAACCTGCTCACCTTTGCCATTCATTCCTATTCTGCACCACCTGTGACACCAACCTGCTCCATTTCTGCTCCATCTTCAACACAAGCATTCGATCCTATGGCCTCCCTAGTCACCCCTAAGAACTCAGGTCAGGACCATATCCCATGCCCATCTCCAGTTCCACCTCCCAAGCCACTATCCCAGCTCTATCATCCTGATAAATCCGCAGCTTTGGATCTCCGCCCATGGAGACTTGGGGATGAATTATAAAATGGTAGAAGATGCCACTGCTGACCTCCATGTACACATTACAGGTGAGAGAGCGGGCTGTAATGTTCTCTTAAATGTGAGGCGGTCACCTGAACACTTAAACTGCACCATTTAACAGCAATTTACAGCACAATTCAGGCACTAAATGGCTCGATAATTCCTCCACTTAGAGATAATCTAACCATTGAATAACTTAAAAGGGTCCCCAAGGTGAAATGTCAAAAATGCTTTTCTGACAAAATAGGAAGAGTTTCCGAACAATATGAGCATGTTGCTGGAAAGTACTGGTTGATGTTTTGCAACATTTTGCACCAGTTTCGGAAACTCAGATTCCGCATCACGTCCTTCCATGTTTCAGCTTGCCGTTTTATTTTGGGAGGTACAGTAAGTCTGGTCACACGTGTGTTTCGCTATACTGGGATGGTCCAGCGCCTGATCCATTATTTCAAGATTTTGCCGCTTGTTGACAGCAACTTTCACGCTTTGGGGTCCTTTCAGAAATGATTTGCGGCCTGGGTGATAAAACGGAATGTGTTGGCGAGGAGAGCGGGACCACAGGCGGTGATTTGCTCGTAAATCAGCTGAAAGCGCCGAGGCTGATTTACCGGCAGACTGGTGTTACTGCCACTTAGGGGTCTATTACTGCAGGTAATTTTGCTCTATTCAGATATGGGCACAGATTCTAGAGGCTGTGGCTGCTCCGTGTCATGACCCGCATTTCCCCAGGAACCGAGGAACCAAAATACCAAAGTTCACATTCCGTTCTCTTAAAAAACTTAAACTCCTTCTGAAAAGTTCCCTGAGAACAAGCGGGAGAAGTGGCAGAATCAGCAAGCCTAGCATGTTCTGTGGTGCTCCTGCAGCCCACCCCTCTACTCACATTGGTGTGAAATTGCCCCCCCCCCCTTTCCACAGGCAGTCCCATCTTGCATGCTCAGTTCAGGACTAGAAGTCTAGACCTCCTATTTATAAGCTAAGGCCACAAAGCTCTGAGGATATAAACAAAGGCAGGGCTTTGATGAAAGTAGTGTTAAACAGGGGAAGTGGATCTGTCCCAGTTTAACCAGTCTGTTTTTTTGACATATTTAAGGTGTTATTCAAGATTGGCGAAATCACTCTGCTGACTCTGTGGTTTAAACCAACAACCTTCTGACCTGTGTCTTAATCCACTGGGCCACACACCACACCCACAAGTTAAAGAATATGTATTAGCAATTAATGAAGGCATTTTAACATCCTTCTAAACACTTTGAGTTATTATGATTGTAATAATTCTTCTGTCGTCCTCAGTGCTGCTGCTGGATTCAGGTAGCAAATGTGTTACTTTAAGCTCCCTGCAATGTTTGGTAGATCTTTCAGGTGAATCACTGCTCTCCAGTGTTTTCGCAATACTACTTGTATGGATGTACTCCATTCTGGAATCATCTGTGATTCTCTCCCCCCCCCCCATACATATTACTGTATTTCTGAAATCTGATTGGTTTTTTGGAATCAATCTGGGAGCTTAATGCAGAATGTGACGAGCGAATTCTTAAGGTCGCAGTGATTTTTTTGGTTTTATAAAAGCTGTCTCCTTGTGTTCATTTGGAGACATCAGTGGGTCGGGTTTTTTAGATCAGATGGGTGTGACTCGGTAAGCAACAGGGTCGTATTCATTAGGAGAATATGAACCGTGAGATCTCCCAGAGGTCTCTCAAGATGGGTAAATGTGAGATGAATCGTGCCCATTGACATCCCACACCTTTCGTTGGGTTTAAAGCTTCTGATGTGGTTGTCTTGCCAAGTAAGCTGAAGCTGAAGTGTCAAAATATTAGGATTCATTAGCTGAAAGGCTGACATATTCCAAAACTCCGTAACGTGAGAAGCAGGAGGAGATGGGTGACCTTGTCAAATACTTCAACTGAATCAAATCAGACATTTTCTTTCTTTCTGTCATTCCTCTTTTTTCTGGAAAGATTAATCTGATTTATGCTTCGGATGACTCTCCACGAGAGAGCTGCTTGAATTTCAAGCGAGATCTCCATCTCTGATTGTCTGAATTTCACCGGTGAGGTTTTAGCCCAGACACATGCTGTTCCCACTATTATATCGGCAGTTTTTGAAGCGGCGGTGCTATAATCAAATCGGGGGCGCAGATTTTAATTGGCCAGTTAAAGTTTGGACAAACTCCAAGCTCCTCTGGCTCATCAGGACAACATGGCTGTGTCCCCACTTGCAGGTGGGCGGTGAAGTGTTGATTGACAGGGCTTTATTTGTTTCAAAAGTGGGATTCAGGACTGTTTCTGGTGCTGTGGTTTGGGTAATAAATAGCTTTACTACCTCTCTTTAATGCACAAATTATGCCTGGTATTGCAATTCTTTGTAAGTAATAGTTCATATAAAATGCACCAGGCACCTATTTATGAGTTGCTGGTGCAGAAGAATAATGCAGCAAAGGCTACAAGGAGAGCAAGAAAGAGATTTGTTGACAGCATCTGTGTTTCAGCGTGGCCACAATTAATGACCAGTAGGTGTCCCAGCCCCGTCATGGGCGTGAAAAAATGCATCTTCATTAGAAGGAATAACAGCCTCGTGGTCACTGAAAGCCGGGAAAACACATTAAGTCCAGCAAAATAAATCTTGCACCACGGAAAGAAAAAAGGACATTCTGGCCTCCTGCTTTCTCCACTCGTGGCTCCGCCCCCCACCCAGCTGCCCCCTTTTAATTCAGTTAGAAGTGAAGTGGAGCATCTGGGAGTCATTATCACAGAGTCTACAGTATATGAAGCTGGCTCACCAACTTCAGGTCCTATTAATCCTGCTCTTTCACCTGCAGCCAGCTTGCAGTTTCTCATACACTCTGGATGCCTTCATAATACTACCATACAGTATATGTGTCTATGTTATCCATCCATCCATCCATCCATCCATCCATCCTCTAATTGCTTATCTTATCTTAATCAGGGTCGCAGGGCACCTAGGAGTCTACCCCAAGGCACAAGGCTGAGATTCATCCAGAACAGGATTTCCATCTCTGATGTTAATGCTAGGAACCTTCAGGTTCTACTCCAAAATGAAGGATCTGAACATTTCAGCTTGCTCATTTTGCTGCATGTAAATGAGTCTGACCCAGTGTGAATATCGGATGAAGAATTCATCGTTTAATCATGCAATTCAAAAAATCAAATTACAATTTTTATTAACATTTCCTGCAAATGTCTCATTTAACATTTAGTACCATTATCTTCGAAAGCCAAGCTAATATTATAGGATCATGCTCTTCAAGTATATGAGGGTCCACTTTTAAATGAGGCAACCCCCACCCCCAGTGCTGAATCACTCACATTCACATTCTAGAAGTTATGCACAGTCACTGAAGATGGCATATGACTACCCTTGTGCATTCATTTAGGGAACTATTGGCCAGAACGTCTGCAAAAGCTAGCCTGCTATTGGCTAGTAGCTCCGCATGTTTGCTGATGTTCACCATTTCAACAGGTGACATCATTACCAAGGCAGGTTCGTCATATTTTCTTATTGACATCCACTATGAACCTGCATCCAGATGTAAATGCATCTCATATGTGATGTTAGGAGTGCCAGCCCTAACATCACTTACTCCCTGGCTTGTCTTCAATGACATATTATGTCCTTTGGGGGAAATTTCCTTTTAAAACACCAATGCCTCGCTTCCACCAATGCAGTGTCGGAGCCATTGTCCTGCTTTTTCTTTTTCTACCGCAAAAGTCTGGCTCCAGGCTAGAAAAAAACGGTCCTGCACGGAACCACAGAAAAGCTGGTCTCAGAATTTGGAATCGAAAGTGGGACGGGCTATTGCATCCAAACCTACCGCACAAGCTGAACATTCAATCCATAACCGATTTTGTTCTAACATTTCATCCTACCTATCAAAATATCCTAACGTTGGGTTCTATGCATGTGCAAAACAAAATCACGCCCCTTCTCTCGTGCTTGAAGAATTGCCCATCGATCTTGTGCTGGAGTGAGAACTAGGTCTTGGTTCTTGCTATGGGACATTTAACCGAATATTAGAGGGGGTGTATGTAGAATTTTGACCCTGTGTGGATTGCAGAACATCCAAAATAAATTCAAACTTGTGCCCCCAATTCTTGTTTTTAAAATCATTGTCATGGTCAGCACTTGTTTTGTCCCAGTCTTCCATCTTCTCCCCGTTTAGCCAGCAGGTGTCGCTGGCCATCCGGTCCTCCCCATTGTTAGTCTTTAGTGTTTCCCCAGCTCCCTAAATGACTGCATAGCTCAATGAGCTAAGCATGCGGCTACTTATCAACATTGCATTATTTCAAAGTGCTTTACATTATCCCTGCCCAAAGCCAGAGGTGACAGTGGCAAGGAAAAACTCCCGAGAAGGAAGAAACCTTGGGAGGAACCAGACTCAAAAGGGAGCCCATCCTCCAGGGGCCGGCAGAGGACGTCAAATGAGCAAGATATTGAAGTTTCAGTTCACAGTGTCACAATTTTAACATTAGAGTCTCAAAGTGGGGGGCAGGCAGGTGATGGCAGGCAGGTGCTGGTGCTGCTTCTGATGGCAGGATGATCAGTGGTACAGCAGCAGGGCGTACAGGAGAGACGTCACAGGCAGAAGGGCGAGCGAGCCAGAAAGTCACCACAGGTAGTGGAGATACTGCAGGGAGCAGGGTAGGCAGGATATCTTGATAATTTGGGTTCTCCAGGCAGCACAGCCCAGGAGGGGTAAAGGGAAATAAAATGTGCAGTTAGCTAAAGTAGAGGAGAGTAGAGGCAGGGTTAGGGTTAGGGTTAGGTGAGTGAACTATGTAACTTGCAGCAGATGTGGCTATGGCAGCAAAAGTAGGAGGGAGGGGCAAGTGGGAACGCAGGCATGGGGAGTCCCTGACCGTCAGCACTGAGTGACAGCACTGACCGTTCAGCTCATCCAAAGCCAATGGCACCGATCCCCACCCAGCTCCACAGCCGTCACTGAAAGTTTTGAGAATGACACAAATATTAATTTTCACAATGGCTGTTGCCTCAGTTTTAATGGTGGCAATTTGCTTGTACTCCAGAATGTTATGAAGAGTAATCAGATTGCAATTAATTTCCAAATCCCTCTTTGCCATGAAATTGAACTTAATCCCAAAAAACCCATTTCCACTGCATTTCAGCCCTTCCACAAAAGGACCAGCTGACATCATTGCAGTGATTCTCTCGTTAACACAGGTGAGACTGTTAATGAAGACAAGGCTAGAGACAAGGCTTGTCATGCTGATTGAGTTAGAACAGCAGACTGGATGCTCTATTAACCATGGTTACCTGCAAGGAAACACACGCAGTCATCATTGCTTTGCACAAAAAGGGCTTCACAGGCAAGGGTATTGCTGCTAGTAAGATTGCACCTACATCAATCATTTATCGGATCATTAAGAACTTCAAGGAGAGAAGTACAAATGCTGAGAAGGCTGCTTCAGGGCGCCCAAGAAAGTCCACCAAGCGCCAGGACCGTCTCCTAAAGCTCCTATTCAGCTGCAGGATCGGGGCACCACCAGTGTAGAACTTGCTCAGGAAGGGCAGCAGGCAGGTGTGAGTGTATTTGCAGGCACAGTAAGGTGAAGACTTTTGGAGGATGGTGTCAAAAAGGGCAGCAAAGAAGCCACTTCTCTCCAAGAAAAACATCAGGGACAGACTGATATTCTGCAAAAGGTACAGAGATTGGACTGCTGAGGACTGGGGTAAAGTCATTTTCTCTGATGAATCCCCTTTCCGATTGTTTGGGACATCTGGAAAAATGATTGTCTGGAGAAGAAAAGGTGAGCGCTACCATCAGGCCTGTGTCATGCCAACAGTAAAGCATCCTGAGACCATTCATGTGTGGGTTACTTCTCAGCCAAAGGACTGGACCCACTCACAATTTTGCCTAAGAACACAGCCATGAATAAAGAATGGCACCAAAACATCCTCCGAGAGCAACTTCTCCCAACCACCCAAGAACAGTTTGGTGATAAATAATGCCTTTTTCCAGCAAGAAGGAGCACTGTGCTATAAGGCAAAAGTGATAACTAAGTGGCTCGGGGAACAAAACATCAACCTCAGACCTTAATCCCATTGAGAACTTATGGTCAGTCTTCAAGAGGTGGATGGACAAACAAAAATCCACAAATTCTGACAAACTCCAAGCATTGATTATATTAGAATGGACTGCTATCAGTCAGGATTCGGCCCAGAAGTTGATTGACAGCAGCCAGGGCGAATTGCAGAGGTCTTGGAAAAGAAGGGATAACACTGCAAATATTAACTCTGCATAAACTTAATGTAATTGTCAATAAAAGCCTTAGACACTTATAAAATACTTGTAGTTGTACTTCAGTTTACCACAGAAACATCTGATGAAAAGAACCAAACACTGAAGCAGCAAACTCTTTGAAAACCAATACTTGTGTCGTTCTCAAAACTTTTGGCCATGACTGTATGCCTAACTGGGAGTGAGCCGTTAGCTAGAGGTGAAACTAGAGTCCCTATAAGGAAAACAAGTGTGTTTTTAGTCTAGACTTAAATATTGAGTGAGCCTGAATCCCACACATCCTCTGGAAGACTGTTACACAGCTGAGGAGCTGTATAAGAGAATGCTCTGCGGCCTGCTGTCGTTTTTCCTACCCTGGGTGCTAATAGGTATCCTGCTCCTTGAGATTGAAGCAAGCAAGGAGGGTTATAAAGGCCAGTAGATCTCTAAGGTATTCTGGTGCAAGGCCATTCAGTGCTTAATAATACATAGCAGTATTTTGTAGTCAATCCGAGACTTAACTGGCAGACAGTGAAAGTAACATAGAACAGAGCTAATATGATAAAAAAAAAAAATAATTTGTAAGAACTCTGGTTGCTGCATTTTGTACCAGCTGAAGTTTAGGTACAGATCCAAATGGGCAACCAGAAAGGTGGGCATTACAGTTGTCCAGCCTGGAAGTTATAAAGGCATGTATTAGTTGTTTTGCCTCAGGGAAGGAGAACATCTTCTGAAGCTTGGCTATGTTATATAGATGGTAGAACGCAGTTCTAGCAATGCTTCTTATGTGAGAACAGAACCATAAATCTGAATCAACCAGGACACCAAGATCTCTGATCGTTGTGATAGGCTGAGTAGGAAGACCATCAAGGTTGAGGTTATCAAACTTTTTTCAAGCAGCCTTGGGACCAAATAGCAGTACTTCTGTTTTTTTCTGTGTTTAACATAATTTAGATTTTTTTGCCATCCAACACTGGATATCTACTAGACAGTCTTCTAACTGAAAGAGCTGCGATGTAGATTTAACAGATATATATTACTGGGCATCATCAGCCTAACAATGAAACCCAATACCATGATTTCCAATAATATTACCAAGTGGTAGCATATATAAAGTGAACAGTAGTGGGCCCTGCACTGATCCCTGTGGAACTCCATATTTGACTTTAGTGGGCTTGGAAGATTCATTGTTCATATGGACAAACTGATAATGATCATTTAAATAAGAGCAAAACTAAGAGAGAGCTGCCCCTTAATGTGAACCACATATTCTAGCCAATTCAAGAAAATATTATGGTCCATTCATTACTTTGATTAAAGCTGTTTCTGTACTATGGTTTGTTCTGCCACACTAAAGTAATTTATTAGCATTATTTTTCTGTAGGAGTGAAGACATCTGATAAACAACAACTTTTTTCAGGATCTTTCAAATGAAAGGAAAATTTGAAATAGGTCTATAATTTCCTGAATCACTAGGGTCAAGATTTGGGCTATTTAGGACAGGTCTAATAACAACTATTTTAAAAAGGTTTTGGAACATATCCGAGCCTAAGAGACGAGTTTGAAAAGTAACAGAGTAGTGCTAACCAGTGGCGCAATCTCCTTGAGGAATTGGGTCTACAAGGCTAGTAGAAGATTTGCAGGAGGAAACTAAGCTCAAAAGTTCTGATTGTTTTATAGGAAGGAAAGATTCAAAGGTGTCATTATCAAGAGGAATAGGACTAGCAGATGGCTGGTAGCTGTACTGTATGTAGCTACAGAAGTGCACTGAATGGTCTGTCTAATCTTAGTTATTTTACCATAAAAAAATTAAGTCATCACTCTTAAGAGCTTGTGGGACTTGCAAGTTTAACGCTGAAGAATTGTGTGTTAACCTAGACACAGATTCAAATAGGAATTTAGGATATGTTTTTGTTCTGTTATTGTATCTGTAGAAATACACAGATCTAGCAGTCACTAGTGCTTGTCTGTACCTAGAAAGGCTCTCTTTCCAGGTGGATCTGAAATCTTCTAGTTTAGTTGAGCACCTTTTGCACTCTACCTTGCATAAAGCTTATTAAGTGCAAGAGTACAGTCAGAGTTCCAGGGGGCAGCTTTCTTATCTCTGTGCTTTATTTCCTTAAGTGGAGCTACAAGATAAAGAGTTCTGCGAAGCAATTTTACCATGTTCACAGTTACTTGTTCAAGTTCATTTTGACTTGAGGCTTCGGATGTAAGGTTGAAGGACTGTGGAAGTTGGTTGAGAAACGTTGTAGATAATGAGGCTATGGAACGTCTGATACTGTACTTCGGAGCTGGGGCCGAAGGGACACTATGCTGTATTTCAAACATTAACAAGTAATGATCTGAAAGCAGAGGACTCTCAGGGATAATAGTTGCGTGTTCCACCAGGATACCATGGCTAAGAATCAAATCCAGAATATGGTTAGAGGTATGAGCAGGCCCAACTACTTTCTAACATACACTTACACAGTCAAGAATATGGGCTGTAAATTGCCCACAGTGTGTATGTGCCCTGCAATGAACTGGCATCCCATTTAGTGTCCCTTGTGCCCTTTGCTGAAAGGGATAAGTGCCAGGCCCCTCTGTACTGGATGAAGATGGGACGATATCTTCTCTCTTCTCTTCTCTTCTCTTCTCTTCTCTTCTCTTCTCTTCAGAGCTCTTAAAGCTTGTGGCTGCCAATGTATAAAACACCCTAACTTAGTCAAAATGTAATTAAACTTTCACTTTGTTAATTTCCTTCGGCATAAAAAAGAAATGGATAAATGGAAGTTCACAGCATCCTCAGGTCATTTGTGAAGAACATGTGATCAAATAGGAGCATGTGACCATGGATGATTTGCTATTGGTTGCTGGCGGTTTGAGAATCACATGATCAACAGCTGCCCTTGTGGGCAAATGGAAAAAGCAATAGCCAGTTGACTGGGATCTCCAATGTGACAACCCTAAGCTTTAATAGATAATGTATTTCACAGAGATAAGCCTCTATTATTCAACCCACTTGTATAAATTTAATCATAAACTTATTTCAGTGTAATTTAAACTTTATTGACAGGGAAAGTTCTTTCATTATGAGGTTAAGTCCTCCATCAGAACAAGATTTATATCTCGTGAGACTTGTATGACACCACTCGAACCCGTTTGAGAATTCAGACAAAATATAAGGAATTGAAGGTTAACCGGAGAGTACTTGGTAATAAAACAGGGGCAGTAAGGTTTCAAAGAGACGCTCGTGTATCCATCATAGATCCTGCAGAAAACGCAGCCTAAACCTCACATCTGTGGGCATCCTGCGGGTCCATTTGTGTTCGCTCAGCTGATATTTACTACATTAAACAAAGTCAGGCCTTTGTCTGTAATTCTTCCTGGATATATTTCCCTTTTGCATAGCATATCGGGCTACAGCTCCAGGCTTCACCATGGTTGAATTTAATACTTTGTGCCTTATTCGCAGATAATCATGCTGCGTATTGTGAGTCCTGCAGAAAACGCCCCCAAATGAATGAAAAGTTACTGGCTGCCAGAAAAATGAGTCTTTCATTAGTGGTTAGCTATTAGCATCTTGATGGAGCCTCAAATGTTGGCATCTGGTCTTTGCCTAGATGATACTGTGTAACCTTGACCTCCATCCCAGCACACCCATTGGGAGTAATTTGACCACCCAATTTTCTATTTACACCCAGATATCTCACCAAAAACAGAAGAGAAAATATAAAATTTCAATACACCAAAACTGGCTTTGCTAGCAGCAACCAAATACAGTATCTTTAGCTACGTTAGCAAAATGTAAATGCAAGGGGTGTTTATTTAATAAAACATTCCCAAAGGAAAGGCTGTGGGTCAAATGAACAAGCTGTGATTCCAATGTCTAACTTGGCTTATTTATAACCTGAAATAATTTGAGCTGAGGACGGCTCTGGTGTCTTTACAGAGCCTTCTGTTTATTTATAGTGCAGCCAAAACACTGGGTTTGAACCTCCAATGACAACGCAACATCATCCACAGGCTTCAATAATTAATAAACGCTCTCAGCCTTGCTGTTTTCCTTCTGCATGTCAGACCTGTGAAATCTGTGACTGGGTAAGTGTTTTAAAGCTCTCGCAGGTTCATCATTCCCCAGGGGCTGGACTTTCATCTGGAACGTGGCAGCTCTGCATCTGGGCTGCCAGTCGACACATGTACGTGATGTGGGATCTGCATATGTCCTCATTTTCAGGTGGGGGGGGGGGGGTGGGGTTTAAAGTGTTAAACTGTCATGGATGCTTTTTACTGTCCTCCCCGCATGCTTGAGTAATGTGGGTTTTGTACATTTTATCTCCATCATGACAGGAAATGCATGAGATATATCTTGGAAAATAAACATAATAGTTTATTTATCCGTGTCAGATCCCGAGAGCAATTCTAAGAAGTGAATCTTCAGAGTTGGGTGGGCAGTGGTGCTATGGGGGGGCTGGGGGTGGTTCTAAATCTAGGGCTTTCTGCTGGCGGCTGAACACTCTGATAACCAGGGTAATATAGGGAGTATGAAACCGTAAGCCTTTCTGTGGGATGGCCTGTAGGGATACCGAGGGACCAGAGGACGCTGTCCTGATGTCCACTTGGCCTCTGAGAGTATTGCACCTGTGGCCAGTGTGCAGGATGCTTATGTTCCATAATACTGGGAAAACAGTGAAAAATTCACACGCTACATTCTAGCTATGAACTGACACGTTGGATCCCGAGGGTTTCGCATGTGAATATTTCAGCTGCAGTTTGCATGTTCTGGTTAATGTTTCCGGAAGCCTCTTTGTCGTACAGATTGCATGTGATTTTGTTATTCTAGCGGTTCAGACCACCTTCCCCTGAAGCTGCATTTCTCTCGTCTAACGGATGCAGAAAGGCGTGGTGATGGGTTTTGTTGTACCCTCCACCCCTCTGAACACCAAACACGGTACATTACCGCTGCTAAGGCTAAACTGCTCATATGTGGCTATGGCGAGCGGTTATGCGGGACATCATTTGCATTCCGATCCTTCACAGAAACTGTCCCCTCTTACCCTCACCCCCCCGCCCCCACAAATCCTTCCTTTGTCCTTAATGTATTCACGGTGAACAGCCGTGAAAAATCAGCCTGCCTGGAATATATCAAATGGAATTTATTCATCACTCTTTAAACCTCCCATAAGAATATTCTGGTGGAGGCTGTGTGAACCATGCTGAGCTGACAAACAGGCCAAAAACAAATTGGTCATGAAAGTTATAAGTGATTTTAAATCAGGAAAGGCTGATTGTCAGAAAATCTCCAGGCATATACGACCAACGTGGCTCATAACACAAATTAACCAAGACTTTCGGTTTAAACTGTAATGCCTCTGTTTTCAAATTGTTTCTGAAAGCATAATATCATAATCATTTCTGGCTAAAAATAATTCCACTTGAATACTTTTGGCTCATCCCGAGTTGTTCCCTGCCTTGCCCCTATAGCCTCCAGGATAGGCTCCGGACCCCCGCAACCCTGAATAGGACAAAAGATTTCAGAAAATGGATTAATAGATGTGATAGATTTCTTCAGTGAAACCTCAGGTTCTTTTAGTTGGATGGTGAGGCAGGTTCCTTAAGCAGTTAATAAGACAGAATGAAGATGTTTAAGAAAGATGTTTCACACGGCCGGTTCAGTGTCTGTCTGTGTCTGTCTCTGCCCCCACTGAGGGAAGCAGGCCCTTTGTCTATGGTCTTCGTACAGTACAGACTCCTGCAGCCAGGGGGTCAGACGTCCTTGGTGAGAGTAAGTTGTATGAGAGGCGAAGAACTTGATGAGCAAAAACAAAAAGAAATATAAAAATAAGAAATATTGAAGAAAACTATAAATGAATGAACCAAATGAACATAATTAAATAACTACAAATTAACTAGGGAAATCCCTCAGATGGATGGATGATAACTTTTGGCAATTATATGATTCATGAATAATTTTATTACAATATTATTTTCAAACATCCATTGCTAGTAAAGTTCACAGACAGTGACTCAGCAGGTAGCAGGTTGCCTCATACCTTCCGGGCTGGGGGTTCGAATCCCTCCTCTTCACTGCATTGCTGTAGTCTGATTGCACTCCCTGGGTTATGCAGGTTTCTTCCAGGCAGTTGTGATACTTCCTTTAGTCCAAATGCATGCAGATAGGACAGTTTTTTTTTTTTTTTGCAGGAGAAGCGATGTTAAGGACCAGTCTGGGGATGAGGAGACAAACAGATACTTAAATATCAAGACCAACAAGGGGCAACAAGCAACAGGTGTGGCTCATCAGGATCATGCTAGGAAGGAACCAGAAGGGTTAGGTAGGCAAGACAGGCAGGACTTGACAGGACCAGGATCAGTGACTGAAGATTCATGAAGGAAACTTTGGCTAAAGGAGAAATTCTTTTTTTTGAAGGATTTTCCAGAATTTTCTGGATGCTTTTCAGCTGAATATTTTAATTTGCAGGCAGTTTTTGATTATAGCCACCAGAGACTCATTGGGCTAGTTAGAATTTTTTTATGCGCCTTAGAAATTCTAGAAAGTTCCTATATCTGTTCAGAACATACAGTAATGGCATCAACGAAGTCACCATTAAATAAGGGAATATATTTTTAACCTGAAATCCAGTCCACCAAGTTCTTTATTCTGTCTAATAAACACGAAGATTGTTTTTACAAAATGAAAGAAAATGTCACAATTATCCTTGACCGGAAGTTTCTACTTGACCAGCTCTAATTCTATTCATTAATGGGGTCTAGATTTATGGGTTCAGGGAAAGAATGAGTAATTCCCCTTTTAAACCAGGGTGAGCACCTTGCGACCTGTCTTTGGAGACAGCAATGGTTCAGTTTTTCAGTGATGAACATCCTTCATACTGTGTAGTTTTAATTTGTTTACTAGTTAAAGGACTGTTGTCAGATCCCACGTAATGTGTGAGGTTAACTGTACAGGCAAATAGCATAGGGAAGAGTATCTGGGGTGTAAACACCATGCATCTGTCAATTAAGCCTTATTTTAAGTGCTGAGTTATTTCATTATAGCTGTGTATTCTGCTTATGTCTTTTGATCATCACATTTCTGTGTTGTTCTGTCATATGCATGAGCGGATGGTCCAGGATCAGTTTATCTTCTGTGATTTATTAAGCTTGACAGGAAGGTTATGGCACCAACAAGCGAAAGCAGAAAATAGCCCCAGGCATGACTGCTAAAAGCAGGCCCGCTTTTTCATCAAGGCAGGAGGAATCTGAGAGTTTAAGCATCAAAAAAATGCATTAGAAAAATGTATGCCCTTGTTTTGTATTTTCTTTAGGGTCAAAGTGAGGTATTACTCAGCAGGCCAAATAAATTGAATTTAGCAACATCGTGTCTGAATTTGTATCACTAAACAGAGATCAGGCCGAAGCCTGGAGCGAGATCTTTATCTGTTTGTGCTCTGGCAATTTCCCTCAGACTCCCTGGGGTTTAGCGTTGCCTGTGTGTGGGATGCTCACGAGCACATGAGGGATTTCATGGGAATGGCATCGTGTTCCGTTAAAGGCCCTGACGATGCCTCGATGCCTGCATACGCTAACCCCAGCCTGACAAATCACATGACATGCAGCTCCAGCAAAATCCGAGGCAGCAAAGTGCGTCACTTCCACTTACAACCAGCTGAGTATTCTGTGACTCTTTATACTCCACTCACAACCAGCTGAGTACTCTGTGACTCTTTATACTCCACTCACAACCAGCTGAGTACTCTGTGACCCTTTATACTCCACTCACCATCAGCTGAGTATTCTGTGACTCTTTATACTCCACTCACAACCAGCTGAGTACTCTGTGACTCTTTATACTCCACTCACAACCAGCTGAGTACTCTGTGACCCTTTATATTCCACTCACCATCAGCTGAGTATTCTGTGACTCTTTATACTCCACTCACAACCAGCTGAGTACTCTGTGACTCTTTATACTCCATTCACAACCAGCTGAGAACTCTGTGACCCTTTATACTCCACTCACCATCAGCTGAGTATTCTGTGACTCTTTATACTCCACTCACAACCAGCTGAGTACTCTGTGACTCTTTAAACTCCACTCACAACCAGCTGAGAACTCTGTGACTCTTTATACCCCACTCACCATCAGTTGAGTACTCTTTGACTCTTTATACTCCACTCACAACCAGCTGAGTATTCTGTGACTCTTTATACTCCACTCACAACCAGCTGAGTATTCTGTGACTCTTTACACTCCACTCACAACCAGCTGAGTACTCTGTGACTCTTTATACTCCACTCACAACCAGCTGAGTACTCTGTGACTCTTTATACTCAACTGGTTGGCTGAAACAAAATCTTGGTCCGGATTTTCACTCTCTGGATCTGAATTACCCACCTCTGGTCCCACTAAACCAGGGGTAGGCAATCTTATACAGAAAGGGCCGGTGTGTATGTAGGTTTTCACTGAAACTCCCTAATTAGATTACTAATTAGGAGACTGATTGGCTGAAGACACCTCACACCTGGGTTTGAACAACTGACCTAAAGGTTGTCCCAAAAACCTGCAAACACACCAGCCCTTTGCGGAAACAATCACCCACCCCTACACTAAACAGATGTTTTTTTCCCTCCTTCTTCTACTATTGTTTTGAGATGTAAGCTTACAAATGGGTCGGTGCCGACCCTAACATCAGAGGTGTTACAGTCATGACCAGAGCATTTATAATTTAGTGAATTTATTTTTTAATTTTGTTTAAATAGAAGTTCCTGACAAAATCAAAAAGCCTTGATGCAGTAAACAAATTTATGTGGTGCTTTTATGCATTTAAAACTTACAAATGGGTCGGCGCTGACCCGAACACCAGAGGAAGGTTATGGTCAAATGGGCAACAGCAAAGAAGAACCCTATTTAATAACATCATTAAAATCGCAAGTGAAGTGCCCCCGCTAGACATAAAAATGTTAAAGATTTGAAAACTCATTAACACTCTTTTCTTGTATGATGGTTGAGCACATCTTCGCCTGCTATTTAGAAATCTGTGTTCATACATTCCTGTTTTCACAGAGCAAACATCTTTAGAAAAAGGGAATGTTTGTAAAATGCCACAATACTAGTGAAACCCTGCGCAGTTAAAGGCACACTTCACAGAGGCACATTCAGTAAGCGAGGTTCAACCACGACTGAGATGAAGCAGAACCATTTCTAATGTAGGCAACAGGAAAGCTTCTATTGAATTTCTGCACCATCAATATTATTGAGATGTCCAACTAGATGAGACACACTAAGATCTCACTCCTGTGTGCAGCTACAAAGGACTCTGCACATAACCTCCTCTCACTTTGGATTAGTCAAAGCAGCGCATTTCGAAATAGCAAAACAATCACCTGCATTTTAAAAATATGAGAAAGCCTGCCGCAATGAGTGTCTTACAGTACACTTCATTACTGTCTTACTGGCAGAAAATGCTTCGGAAAGTGTAATTTCCTAAGAGTATGGCATTCGAGTTTCATACAGCAGTTCTACCATCAGTAGGCCTATTAATCAATCTTCAACACGGTCGTATGACAGAGGGGTAAAAAGACAAAACCAAGAAGATGGACGATTTGGTGCGCAAGCCAAACCAAGGCGGGAAGCGAAATTACAACAGCAGCCAATCCAGGGGCATAACACAGGAAATAGCACCTGTTCTGCAGAGCCAGTTATTAATTATTAATTGAAGGATGCATATTATTATCTACATAAAGCATTAACACACAGCCTCTCTAATAACACGTACTCACGTTGCGATCTTTTTCCAATAGCACATCGCCAATTACCAAGCGCAAGAATGTACTGCAAAACCAACGTTTGTAACAATATTTTAGGTATGTATAATGTGTATTTAATAGCTGTGAAGTTTTTCATATAATTACTGCACCTTGCCTAGAATACAGTAACTGTCAAAACAGCTCTTAGATATTTATTATTAATATGTAATAAGCAGGTGTTAAGCTCTAGTTAAAAAACGACTTGCCCAAAGACATTGCCAGCGCAGTATTAAAGAAATAAATCACTGTTTTATTAAGGTTTGTTGATTGCATAACTGGGAGCTGATATGAAGCTTGTAGTCCCATTTACCAGCCAGCAATAGAGATAATGCTGAAGCCCATGGGTTTGCCGCGGTCCTGCTGCAGCCGGAAACGGAGGGCAAAGCCTTGTTTTAAAATCAAAGTATGACTTATTTTATTTAAATTTTATCAGATTTCAGTGGTCTCATCGTTATATTATCTATGCAACCTGCGGAATTTACCAGCAAACGTGGCCTGCCGATTATTTTTTCCGAAATGTGCAAAAGTTTCACCAAAGTCGCTTATGTGAGCCAGCATGAATTTCCTGAGCCTATCATTTTATGTCTCGGTTAGTTACAAACGAATCACTTTCCTTACACACCGCGTTTGGTTACAGCTGCACTTCTCTCCTGAATAATTACGTAAGCGTGATTGAGCTGTCGGGCGAATCGAAAACCTTTTTTTTTTACCATTCAAAGAGGCATATTTATATACATCAGAATGGAAAACACACTGTTATATCCATAAAGCAGCCTGTGGCTCTGTGGGCTAAGCCTGTATGCCTGTAATCAGAAGGTCGCAGATTCAAACCCAGCTTCAGCCTGCCGGTCCTTGAGCGAGGCCCTTAACCCCCGGCTTCCTGGGCGCCGCTACGGGTGGCAGCCCTTCGCAGACAACTTACTCTATAAAAAAAAAAAAGAGCAAGTTGTGGGAGGCATAAAGACAATTTCCCTACGGGGATTAATAAAGTATCTATTATTATTATTAAATAATATCGGCCAGCGCCAAATGCACTAACAATAATTAATTTGGTAAATTAAAAGTTTATTTTGCTGAGTACTGTTTCTGCTAGCATATACTTGTACTTGTTGTAAGATGTATCATTTAATTTTTAACTAACAGTTCAATCAAATTGTTGTGAGCCCAATAAAATCACTGCATGAAATAAATTGAAATCTCACTAAATTGAGTTTAAATTGATTGTTTCCATCACTGCTCACATTTTTAACAAAGTATTTTAAAGATGCTCATAAATACTTGACTTTTTGCTCTGTTATTTAATTATTGTTATTACCATGGCTTGTCTGTGAATCATTTAAGATGATGGATAGTACAAAGATCAGCCTATGCAGGCGCTGATATATACCTCCTGGTCACTATTTTAGCCTGAAATGCTGAAGGTCAGTGAATCAGGAGGATCATGGATGCTTTGTTCTGTCACCAACACTCCGCACCCGACAAGCCACAGAATCTAATCTATACTGTTTCTTGTGGAAAAGCCAAATCTTTGTTTCTCTTAGTCCAGTTCTCTGCTTTAGACATTGAAAAACTGCAGGCTTACGTCTATAACAAAGGCATGCAGGTGCCTGATTACCATACAAAAGTTGACAGCATCTAACTTTATGCAGCAATTAAGCTTATATGATGAATGTCTGCAATTAAAATTTCAATAAAGTGGCAATATCGATCCCGCAACCTCCCTTTTGGGAGCACTCACAAGAAAATGGAACAATCACAGCAAAACAACTCTGATATCTGTTTAAAATTTTCACTGTCGAGTTGCATTTTCCAAATATGCTACAGTCATTACGGTAACATTCTTCCAGAAGGTTCTGTGCTCCCGTTAAGCATTATAAGAAGCCTAACATCACAACATGCACCACACCGCTGAAGGTATGTGCGAGTTCTTCCTCAAAAAACAATGATTGACATGCAAAATAAAATGTAAAAATGAGTGTTTGTGTGACGGTATAATAATTTCCCCATTTCATGCAGAAGGGCTCTCTTTCTATATGGATGTGACACCATATTGAAGGAATTATCTTGGATGTATAGATAAATTAAATTGGCACAGTGGGGAAATTGGAAAAAGCCAGTCTGTATTGCAGCATTTTTATGCTGATAGGATAACGGATCTTCCATCTATCCCTCCTAGAATGGCGGACAAGCCAAGCCAGCCTTGAATCACTATGGGAATCTCCTTTTTAAGCCCATACGGTAAATTTATAATGCTTTCACACATGCCTTTTTGTACAGTCCTCTACTGGTAGTGAATCCAAAACATTAGAAAAGAAATTATAGGCCTACTATTTTATTAAGTGGTCAGTATTTTTACTGAAAAGCTTCCTGGGAGCTCTGTAAGCCAGTGTGAGGGCGAAAGCAATGCTTTTCAGCCGTTAAAGATGTCTGAGGAGGGATCTGCTGTGGAAGAAAAATACCAGCTCTATTTTATCAAAAGTTGAAAAACATTAGCAATCCAGAAAATGTGTTTGATAATTTGCTTCAGTGGCTGAAACGGACGTAAAATCCCATTCAGCATCTTTTCTGAAGAAGTCAATTAACTCTACTTAGATTTCTCTATATAAACAAACTGCATAGTACGTATCATATCTATTTTTAGTTCTTTCGTGGAAGTAGCTGATGTTAACCTCGGGTTACATATAATCCCTTTTTGACCTGCACACCCCCCTCCCCAGAATAACAGGATATTGTGGTATTTAACACAGTTATTAAAACAAAGCCTTACTGTGTATTGTGCTGCTGCATCCAGGAGAAAATTTGCCTGGTTCAGCAGCTTTTCTCAGCTGTAATTAACTGGCAAGGAACCAGAGACAACCATTCTTTATCCCACACATTATCGCACTTAAATTATTTACTTCATGTAATATCAGTATATATATATATATGTGTACTTCAGAATACACTGCTGCTGAATTTTCCAGTTAAGCATCCAGCTAGCTGCAAATAAGCATGGACGTCGCTAAGCAGAAGAGCCCATAATCAGAGAAAGAGCTTGCAATTTTGCATTTTAATAACCGTCATTATTAAATCATTGCGTCCTCTGTGCCAGGATGGCAGCTGAAACGCTGTTTTTTTTAATGTAAATAACAGTGGTGGTGACGGAGGTCACATTTGCCTGTGTTTTCACAGCTGCATAGTTGCTACGCACTGCACAGCACAGACCAGCACAGGCTGCTGCGAATCTGAGGGCTTCAAATCCTTTTCTATGCCTCAAGTCTCAATTTCCACTGTGGACCGAAGCTCTACTGGAATGAAAAAATGTTTTTGCACGAAATCCAGCTACTAAATAGTAAAACAGGAGCTCTGTGTGGCGGACCACAGTCAGTAGGATTTATTACAAGCCCCCACAAGCTTTCCTTTGCCGGCTCCATCAGAGACAATGTGGACCTCTGCAGCCAGAGACAGGACGATAGCACTGTTACATATTTAGCTCCAGGGCTATTTTGAGCAAAGCACCTTCCGATCACTTTACCCCGCGCTGTTGGTTAGAAAATACCAGCTTTCCCCTTGAGTAACCTTTCCAGAGCCATTGATTCAGGAATTTTTAAAAAGGCAGTTTGTTAATTAAGTCTTTCTACCTACTCGTGCACCATGGAGACACAGTGCCCCAGTATCATTCCAAGCAATTCGGTGGGAATTTTCCATTTCCCCGGCACTTGCTGATACATTCTATAACAGGTCTGACGTCCCTGCCATCCGAGCCCTGTATGTGGGAGGCAAGCACAAGAGGACACGCGAGCTGTACTCCTTCGACACGTGATCTCGGAATTTTCCGCAAGCTGTTGATGCACATTTTGCCATTCTCACCTCTCTCCATGGTGTCTGACTTGTCTTGGCGCCCTTTTCTACAGGATGACCCGACCGAGGCTCTGTTATTCTCTGATGTTTCCTTGGTGACTGATTGGACTGGACTCCGAGATATTGATGCTGGCTTTTTCAGCTCTCCATCTGTGCTTCTCAAATCGTAAAAAACACTATTATCACACACGTCCAGAGGCCACTCAACTAATTGTGAGAGTCATTAACTTTAATTCTGCGAACATAAAATCATTTAGGCTTGCCACAGTAAATGGTCTGAATATCCATATAATCACAGCTTCCATTTATTATCCCTTAATCATATTAATTAATTATCATATTCATTATCGTTTTACTTTTTTTTCTTATTTGAGCGCGTGCAGTGCAAACATTAATTACTGTTCTAGCATGTATCGTGCCTGGAAGACTGAACAAGAATTCTTTGCAGGGGGCTTAAACCGTTCACAAGCCGACTTTGATACAGCAGTTTGTCCCTCCTTTGACGTGCATGTTAATACCTGCCTGCATACTCATTCAGTGGCTTGTTATGCACATCAAATGAGGAAAAGCTGGAACAAAAGCGACCCAGGACACGCCTGGGTCTCCATGTGTTTTCCCCGAGCTGTTGCTGTAGTTTCACTTCTGATATTATCACCGGCACTGTAATGTTTTTCCTTGTAGATGCTGCAAGGCTTTCCCGCGTTTCTTTCTAACTCAGGGGGATTATCCCTTGTGTCTCCCCAGCGACTGTTTTTGGCCTTCGAGTAAGAACAGACCTCGTAAAAGCTCATCGGGATACACATCGGGTGTAAACATCACGCTTAATGAAACATCCCGAGGAAGGGGGGCTGCGCAGAAGGTTTGGGCATCAAAGGGAAACCCGACATATAAAGCTGAAAAAGAATAAAAAAGCCTCCTGTGTTTGAATGGAAATATATTACTATCTATTATTTTCATCTGTGCCAGGGAACTTTACATTGCTTTCAGAAGAGTGCAGTTTTTTGGCGAGTTTCTTGGAGTTGGCAGCTGGAAAACCACAAGAGTACGGTTATTTTCAGAATATTTTAGCGTGAATTGTTTAGCCATTATTTGTAGCCATATTGACGAAAAGTAGCTTATGAAATGGGACTGATTTATCGGACGTCTGAAAGGATGGTGTCCGTCGATAACAGGTTCATGTTTTGTGGAGCCTTTCGGAAGAAAAGTCGGTAGAACGGCAAGGCACGAGGGTGCAGGGAATGCGACAGTCACATGGCTGAGTGCACAGGAGCACGGACATTCGCGGTCTTGGAGAATGACGGCGCTTACTCTCATTGCCTGCAGTGGAATGTTCTAGATCTTGAAAGAGCCGCGCCAAATGTGAGCAAGGCTATGAAGTTATTCTGTAATAATTCAAAGGTATGGAGTCCTTGCTGAATTCACTATGCCATGGTTGGTCATCTAGGTGAGTGTGAGCCGATGTCGAGAAGGAAGTATAATGGATTGAACGGAGCGAGGGGCATTTTAGTAACACTGCCGGGGGCTACAGGAAGCGCTAATATGATGTCAACCTGCCTCAGCTACTCGTTTTTAGCTAAATGTATGTTTACCGGCTGACCCTAAATGGATGTGATGTAGGAAACCTTCCACCTACTTTGCCACTTGAAAATCCACAAACAATACCTCCCAAAACCCCAAAGTGCCAGCTGCCCAAATCTTTTATTATACTTTCCCCAGTAAAAAAAAAAACACTTATATTTGTTGTGTATTTAAAGTGGCAAAGTTCAAATTCAGTATATGTGATTTAGTGACAGCATTAACAAGCCATTGAAATCTGTTTCTGCTAGTTATGACTGTTGGCATCGATTGACTGACTAAATAACTTACATTGGGTTTACTTGCTTGCTCCATTATATTAGTCTGAGAGGCTCGGTCAATTTCACTCAAGAGATTTTGCTTATAAGAAAACATCCGGCTGATCTTGATATGAGGCAAAATCGAATCCTTATAACACACATGTCTACACAAAGGCTTCTCAGACTTATACATGTCCTTCTAACTGGCCCCGTCTGACTTTTGAAATCTCTAGTGACCTTTACTTACCATATCTGGAAACCCTCCAAAATTCAACAAAAGCTTTAAGATCTAACCTGAAATATCCCCCTGATATTCCCAAACCGGGTGCTGACTGAAGCCTGGGTGTATCCCTTGGCAAGTTTCACCCGTCCGAGGATGGTGCCCTAGGCGGCCGCCTATGTCAACTAATAGGTTAATATCAATATTGTTGTCATGGCGGTTTTCCAGACAGCAGGTGCAGTCCGACTCGTGTTCCTGCCTGTTTTTTTTTTGGACACAGAAGGGGGTGAGTGGTGGCTGCTTTCCACAGGCCCTTTTCCCATAATGCCATTTCAGTTAGCTTTCATCATCAAGGGCATGGGCTTTGTTTCATGCGGTTCACCTCTTGACGGGCAAATGTAAACACCTCGCGCATAGATCACCTCAGAGCTTCTGATTTCTCATTGTTGAGCTTCCCTCTGAAGTAGCTCAGGAGAAGTAGCTTGTCCTGTCAACACAAAACGCCTCATAAATTTTGCTAGTGTCAGAAATATGCCGCGTGGCATCTCGCTACTCGGCTACTCTGTCCACTGCACCCATGGTCAGAACCTCTCCTGACGGGCTAAATGTTCTGCATTCCACTCCATTTGCTCTCCCCGGTGACGAGACTCATTAGTCCTTGGTAACATCCTGAAGGTGAATAGCTGTCATCCTCTCTCCTTTAACATTTCCACACTGTACATCTCATGCCCCCTCTGGGAGGTCTAATGGCTTCAAGATCGGACGGCTCTTTCATCAAAACCGCTCTTTCTTAAAGAAACTTAAGTAATGTCTTACTGTTAGATCCGAGGATGCAACCCCTGAGGAATAGGTAATTATTCCACAGACAGTGACTGTCTGGAGCTCTGGGCAGCCATGCTTAATAAGGAAGGTCTTCGGATTCATCCGTTTATTGGAAACTGACTGAATTTATAAATGACTTGTGTGATGTTTCGGAAGACAAAACAGACACATCTTTTAGCCCATTTGCAAATTTAGTATCCTAAAATTTTCCGGCATAGGAATTTTCCAGTTCTTTGTATATCCATATGAATGTGAGCACAAAGGAAATCTGGAACGGCATCTCGTGACGTTTTCAGCAAGACGCTGTTAGCTGAAGTGATGCCCACAGGAAAGAGGTTTGCCATTCGGCACCGCAAACTGTCTTTAAGGGAAACAGCTGGAGAATCAGCCAGGCTGCTGTGGTCAGTTTAAATTTTACTTAGCAAATGCTTTTATCCAAGAGGAAGCAGGGTCAGACAGTCCCGGGAACCATAGGGATTAAGGGCTTTACTCAAGGGCCCAACAGTGAAACCACTCTGCTGACCATAGGATTTGAGCCAACAACCTTCCAATCAGAGTCCAAGAATCCTAATGCACTAAGCCACAGGCCACACCCCTTTAGAAGAGTCTCAGTGCCAAATATAGGTGTCTTGTCTAAACTACAGCTTCCTGTTCTTATATTTATCCACCTTGGATCCCCTGTTCAAACGGCTTCCAAGGACATTTCTGGTTTGGAGATGGGTCTAGTCATAGACATGATGGCTGCAGGATGTAGTTTCTCACCACCTTCTCCAGGACCAAAACTTTGACCATCACCCTAACTTTGATGCACTGCAGCCCTAACCCTAACTTTGATATCTGTCCAATCTCTCATACCCCAGACAGGAGATTTTTGACTGTTGGTGTTTCCCTGGGGAGAGCCTCGGTATTACAGTATGAAGGCATTATCTTCGAGGAGCTGTGCTTTCTTGCAGCTTTCAGCACCTGCTTTAACGTTAGAAGAAGTCTGTCCCCCAGCCTATTTTTAGAACAGGTGAGATGATGTAAAACAGATTCAGAAGAGTCCCATGAATTCTTAAAAATTACCCAATAGGACACAGCTGCATCTCGCAACAGTTCC